>NW_008751874.1:145655-159548 GCF_000715545.1 Opisthorchis viverrini | reverse complement strand
TATATATATATATATATCCACTCATCAAGAATTGATCTGGATTGGAAGACTCTCCGTGGGTTTTCCTCTCCAACACACACCGGTAGTGTATCATCCATTACCTTGACAACTGAAATTCCTAACATTTATTCTGTCCCTGTTTGTAACACCCGCTCCACTTTTTGTGTTTAGTGTCTGTGTATGAAATGACGTTTGTCTGGCCTTATCACTTCACCCATTTGGTCTTGAGGTCATCCGACCATTTGTAGCCGACTTTGTGCACGTGACTGTCGCACGTGGGAGCCTGTTTGCTCCTTTGGTTCGTACTTTTGTGGTCCAAGTGAACCATTTGTTTTGGACGAGTGTCTACCGTCCAGGTTTGTATTTGTGAATTTGTCTTACATTAATAGTACCGTATAGAAAGCAAGCTCCGATTTTGTTTCGCCTTCCCGGAGGTTCTGGTATTACGCGTCCCTCGAAGATACCGTTCGCCCGTTACAGGTTGTTATACAAATACCTAAGCAGACAATATTCAGCACGTTGCCACATAAGGTGAATGCTGGCACAGGCTGTTATCAGTCCTAGAGAAGAGCTTTGCACTGTCACGGAACCAAGGCATCCTTTAAACCTATAAATATCGCCCTTTCTAGTCCCAGGAGCCCATCCAATGAAAAGACATCTTAACGTGGTCATGTCAGTTGGCAATTAATATTGAAAATCGGTCCCATAACTTCAGTTGAAAATTAGTGGAACAGATGTCACCGGCTAGGAACATAAGGTGAAACTGGCTGAGGGTCTTTCACCTATGCTCCAACTTGAAACCTCGACTAGCCCCTATTCTGATAACTGGCACCACTAAAGGTTTAATGATAAAAATAAATAATAAATAATCGTTCAGCACTAGCACCCTTTCGGTGCCCAGTTGTCAAGCCAACGGAGAAAGGCACGTGAGCGGGGATATTGCTAGGTGTCCCAAGCCTAGACAGGAGCAGTCGAGATGTTGAAGTTGGGTTCAAACCATGGTTCTTCCGGTCCGTAAGCTGGCGCCTTAACCACTGATCTACCTCGAGCTCTAAAGGTTTATTACCTACGAATGATTTGTAGCTAAACGGTGGAATAGCCAGTGGGGATACAAGGAAAAGCAGACTCACAGCAGCAACCTGGAACAGCGTACGGATGATGTCTGCGTCCGCAACAAGTTCTTCTTTGACTTCAGCATTCAAACTAAGGTAAGCAAGACCTTCAATAGCCCATCGCACTGTTTCAGATTCCTTCAAATGGGACAATGGAGCACCACCTGTCATAAGACATGACCTTCTCAGGCGTGTTTTCATCGTTGACCCGCCTTCCTCTTCGGATTCACTGTCTGTGTCATCGTTGACCAGCAACTCTCCCGATTCTGAAACCTCGGCTCGACATTGACGCGCTGGCGCCACTTCATCGATTGTCGGCTCTCGTTGTTCGATCCCCAGCAACAATCGGCGGCAAGCAAGGACAAGGCTAGCTGTTGACCCTTCCGTCAAACTCTTTATCGTAGCATCTGACCCTCCAGCAGCGCCAAATTTACACAAGGCCTTGATAGAAAGGACAAATAAAGTAATAAGGCTGATAACGACTGGAGTGGCTGAGTGTACTATTGCTGTCCACTTATTCGTGACACAGCAGGTTAGAAGTGCATGAGCATACTGTATCTAGCAAGAACACTGCTAAGCTAGACTAAGCAAGTCATACAGATATCCCATCAAGTTCACTCTTCCAGTCCCAACGGACGAAGTATCACGGAAATACCCTCATAAGCATCGGCGAATGCAGAGTCGATCATGGTAAAGACTATTTTGCCAGATTCTGCACACTGCTCCGGTTTAAGCGTTCCACGGGATGAGCTGCATGGCGTAATTGAAACATTCAGGGGAAACTAAAGAACTCAGGCACTTCAAACTGGTATCATTGTTCACAAATAAAGGATATAAAATTGCTCAGCTTTAGCACCTTTTCAGTGCCTAACTGCCACGCTCCCAGAAGAAAGCACGAGGATTGGAATAGCCTAGACAGAAGAAGTCGAGAAGCAGAGGTTAGATTCGAACTATGGACCCTCAGCTCATTAGATTCGCGCTCTAACCACTGAGCCATCTCACCCTAATGAAGAGTACAACAAAACGCCAAACACCATTTGCCACAGGATAACACCTATATGGCAGAAACTGTCGATCCTGGAAAGGTAAACATCAAGCGTTTTGTCCCAATTGGGACACTTTAGCAGGATTCGATCGTTTGGCATTTACGTTCAAACTTCACATTCTTAATCCCAGAATCAAGGGGTCATAGAGTAGATTAACTGAAACAGTTATTGCATGATTTAGCAAGTGTATGGAAACTCAGTCGGAATGAGTACTAATGAAGAACGAGGATAGTTTTCAACTTCCTAGTGATCTTAAAGAACATCCTGGTATCAACCAATCTGCAGGCTAGAAGTTTTTGCCAGTGATAGCTACGAAGCTAACATGGTCAGAGCATTGAAGCTGGTCTGTTGTGTCCCTGCACATCTCAGACGATGGAACCACTGTTCACTAAGTCCTAACACAAATGATTGTGCAAATATTAGAAGCATTACACTTCGCATTGACTACGCGGTGAATTCTGAACGAGCGTCGAAATATGTAGACCTAATGCGTCAGGGATCAAACTGGGAGTCATCCTGTAGCTACAAAAAACAGACTCGTAATAAAACAGCAACTCACCACTAGAGCTCGAATCCTGGTCCCGTCGTTTTCGCTCTTGTACAAATTTTGTAGAATTGGGACGGCCTTTGAAACGAGACTAAGGCACTGTTCCTTTTTATGGGTGGCCAAAATAATTGTGTCCAAAGCCACTGTCTATCATGAGAAAAAAGGAAGTTATCGTTTTTAACTAAGGTAACATAGTATCGATGTACACTTGCAGTGATGACAAAATCATAGAGTTCGGAGTCTAAATTTCAGATAAAACCCAAAAGTGTCTTGGGTGAAGTCGATTAGATACACCCATACGCTTCTCCAGAAGCTGCTATGCTGTCCTCAGTGTCTGAGCGGTGATGGAGAAGTAAATTCAGAAGTCCGACCAAAGTAACTTAAACTATTTCTTCACAACCAATCAGTTAACCAACTAACCGGCATATATCATGTGAACTACGTGGACTGACCTGATACAACATATTTGGGCATTGTGTCAATAAGAACAGCCCTTCCAGCACTCCTGGACGAGACAGTATGGATGACCCGACTTCGTAAGGGCCAAGAAACAGGGTTCCTATCACAGAAGCTGCTTCGACTTTGGTTTCAAGGAAGGGGTCAGAAAACAAATCGCTGAAAACAAAAGAGTAAGAGAGTGATGTTAAGTTAGGAAGACTCGTTAGAATACGCAATTTTGCAATATTTTTTTGTAATATTCAGGTAAACACGTGAAGAGTTATGCGAATATTTCATTCGGCTACAGGTCATTTTTGTCATGTTGAACCCACCCATTATTAGAAACTTCTCAAAGTTCCCCTATGGCGAATTCAACTCACTGGCAACTCTAAGTACCAGAATCTTCGCTGGAAACGAGAGATCACAAAATGTAAGGCAATAACCCGTAAAATATATCAGAACTCTCCTTAGTTCCGGAATGGATTTTAACTAGTAATGCGTTTCTGAAATCCTACCACCAAATAAAATAGGCTACGATTTCGAGAAACACACTCATTTGCAAATCAATTTGGTTTACACGAGAGACTCAACTGAATCTCTCTTTTATGATATGCTACAACTGAATGTGCTGCACACAGGCCGCCTCATGTTTCAGTTGGCACGATATTCGAGATATCGCAGTATATTTTCATAAAGGAAACTACTCACAAGGTTGCAGAGAACTCTTCGACAGCCCACAACCGATTTTGACCTTCTTGGGGCTCATCAGGTAGGCGCAGTCCCCGAATTTTCGTCAAGCAGAACATAAGGTTTATGGAAAGGCTATGATTTCTATCATTTATTTTAATTGTTTATGCTGGGTTCGGCCGTAGATTACTTCGAAGTTAGACTGCCCTTATCCATGTTAGCGATAATCTCTCCAACAGACCCGCATTGTGCTGCCTGAATCGTCACATCAATATTAAGGAAAGTCTTTGTACCCCATCCATACCATTCGTTAAACGGATTTCGGTTTCTATTCTGCTATCAAAGCACAGTAATAGAACTGGATGAAACTTCGGGACCGTGGCTTTATACAGAGGGGTAAATGAGACAAGTCAAGTGGTTTTTGAGGAACTCGCACGGTCATCGGGCAACAGAAGCCGGCAGTGGACAATGAGATTATGCAGTGAGTGACACCATGCCCACCTGATATCGTCAAGTAGCGAGCTTCCGATAACTGCCAGTCGTGATCTGGTCACTCGTCCATTTATTGGGTTGTGGGTCAAAACTGTGGGGTTTCCATGCGGTAAGGTGTACTCGGCCTATCGCTCAAGTCGAGAAGCACCGAGTAATGCAGTGTTAGGGAACACGGCAGGATGAATGTGGAATGACAGTGCAACGTGCATTGCAATAGGGACCATTTTGGCGAAGGCCATGAACATCATAAATAAAAATACATAACTGCAGCAATGAACGATGGTATTTGAAGGTCAAGGCAGGAGAATCCTGCAGTATATATCCCTTTGGTTACACACTGTCCAAGTGAAATAGCTACAGCACACTCGGCTCGAAAGAAATTTTCCTTCAACTGAGCTACAAGCTACAGCCTGTGGGGAAAATAATTTGATGAATATCCTGAGTGTGGACTAGCCTACCAGTCACCTTGTATGCTTAGGAAACGCGCTATCGAAACTTTAAGCTACGGTTAAAAAACGCATTAACAATAGAGTTCGAGAGATGTAGAGCCAACTGGTCAACCCAGAGAGCGAACAGTAACGACTACATGTAACAACACTTGGCTAGCCACCTGACTATCAGTTATGATAGGACAACGGAGGAGCACATCTTTCTCAGAAAATACACGAACGTTCAACTAAAAACGGATGAGGGCGAAAGACAGCAACCTCATTAGCGTGGATTTCAGAAGAGAAGTTGAACTTACAGAATGAAATCACTGCATAGTTCGGTAAAATGTGTGCGCGCCTTGTCAGATGTGAGATCTTCCCAGAATCGAGATAACAAACAGGCGACAATCATTCGTGTATTGGGACTGGTGTGCAGCCGAACCTCTTCTATTGCTGAACTAATGGGGTCATCGGCCCGCCGTTTAGCCTCTAGTTGACGAGAGCGACGGGAACGCCAGTTGGTAAGTGCACTCGTCCCGGCTTCTCCTGCAACTTCCAGAAAGCGATCAAGTGCACCTAACGATACAAAACGGAGATTGCACTTAGGGTTGGAGTTGGTAAAAAGGACCAGACAGTGCATCGTCCACATAGTCCGCTTCAAAGCAATCACACACACCAAGCGACCAATCTATTGGTTGCTTACAGTTGCTTACATTTCAACTGTTCTAGTCCGAAGGAAAACAATAATATGATTGCTCATCATACAGTCAATCCCACAAACTGCGAGCAACAGTAAATCAAATACGAATAGCAAACCGATCAGATGCTACACACGTTGTGTAAACAGCTGCCTGTGGCCTATTTTGTTGGGTTTAGACAACAAGAGTTGAAAAAAAACACTGGTAGCAGATGTAGACTCATGAGCTACCTGCAGCCGTATAAAAAATATGATCGTTGGTAAAATGGAACGCTGTGTATTAGGTTTCGTCCACACCTGTCTTCTGGATGTGAACGGAAAATCCATAGTTCGAACCCGACCTCTGCATCTCGACTCCCCCTGTCTAGGTTTGGGCAACCTGGCAGTATTCCAGCCGTCGTTTTTCCTTCGGTGGCATGCCCGCTAGGCACCGAAAGTACGCTACAGCTGAATGATTTTTCAGGAGCTGCGCGGGGTGTTCGGGAACAAAAGTGGAAACAGAAGATAACAAAAAGCTGCATTTAATCCCCCTTGAGATACCACCTCTACTTTCACTTAACAGCCCGGAAGTCGTGCGAAGTTTTTCCATCCGCCTTATGAGCATCGACAGCGTGCACCGAGTGCTGGCAATGACTGAAGCAGCCACTCATCAGAGTGCCAGTTAAATTTCGGTTGAGCTGGAGGCGACCCTAGAAATTTGGGCACTCACAGAGAGGGCTGCCCTGTCGATTTCTTCACTTTCAGTCCACACAACGCGCTCTCCTACTGTGAGTGTTATAATACCTAACTGAAGTGCTACTCGACACTGTGGTGCTCCTTATGACCACTAACGCTCTCAACCAAAAAAGTCCCGGAGGAAGGTCGACACTCAAAACTAAACTGCTTGGCAAAGTCAAACTTCCACCCGGGAGTGAAGGAAACTCAAATCACGCGCCTTAACAAACTGCACGTCGAAATGCTGTTACGTACAAAAAGCTGTAGTAAGATGTCCTTGACTTTGAGACGGCTAAAACAGCCTGAATCACCAGTTCCGCTCACTGTGCTCCCATATTCACCACTGCGTCATGTTTCACCGAAGTGCAACAAGAATGTTTTCACACTTCATGATACAGCCAAGCTCTTTGTCAAAGCGAGATTGGACAGAGTATGCGGCGCAGATCTTTTTAGCCCAAGTACTTGAGAGAACTTGAAGAAAAAACTCATGCTGAGATCTTGTTGATTAATAAGTGACACGCAAAACAGTGATGCTAAGGAGAAAGATATATCGTTCGGTTCGCTTCGGACACACGCGCCCAAATCGTCGGTTGACCAGTAAATCAAAGCCTTCCAAAGTTTACATATCAAATCAGGACTTCGGGTTTATACCAATATGCATGTCGTTTCATTCGAGATGGATCATACGAGGGACACAGTTTGCATGCAGTTCCTCACTACCTAGTCAATCTGCGCGGTTCAAATGGATCCAGTTTAATACAATGCCTCCAGAAGGCTGAAGCCAAAATGAATTCATCCTTCACCGTAACTACATTGACAGCTGAACTTTGTTCAAGACAAGCTGAGGTCAAACATCTTCAGGATGCACGCCCTTTACGGGTAACCACCATTGTTTAGTGGACTTGAACCGGTACAGACAAGAATGCGCTGAGACAATCGATTCAGCATCACAAACATTCGGTTAAGCATAGAATTATCACAAATTTCAATCAGCGATTTTTTAATCCCACTGATTATCTGGTGACTCTACAGATGTCGTTCTGATTGTAAAATCCTTTCGGTATACAATAAAACTGAGGGATTTTTAGTTGGTCTCATCAGGTGAGAGAACCTCAACAAGGAAGCTTAAACTGGCGAAAAACTCCAACCCCAATCATCTCCATCCACAGAGAGCTATTTCCACTGGTTGTACGTTGCGGCTTCTCATTGCGTCCAAATCGATATTCGGAATAAGCGTACTGCTAAACCGTCCGAGTCTTTGTAGGGCGGAATCACTCCCAGCGTATAGTTAACGTTGTGCCATAAATAACTGCCCACCTGAGCGGTAACCGCTGAGCACTATTCCTTTGTAGCGGCTTTTGAGCAGACTGTGCTGTGATCAAGCGCTTGTCTGTGAATTGAAACGTGCCTTATGTGAAAATTCTTCAGTGTTAACATTAGAGGAGCAACGTGTAACTGGTGCATCCCCTGCAATAGTAATGAGAGCGCAAATGAGGGTACGCCATTTGTAAGTCGAACATTTTGACTTGATGGAGAGGATTAAATTTGGCTTATAGAAGCCGTACAGGAATATTAAGTGGGCAATACTTTCAAGAAACCTTCAAAACATTTTACAAACCTTCAAGCTCCACAATTTTTCGCGACCAGCCAATGCCTTTTTCAGACGGGATAAAACGTATGAGCATCTCGAGGATATAGTCCCGGACAGGTGCGGACAGACGGTAACTGTTGACTGCACGTACCATGTGTTGGAATATCTCCTGGACAGGTTCTTCAACCTTGGGGTCTGCAAACAATAATAAACAGATACTTGAGAGGCTCTAGTGACGTTTCAGCTATACTGTGAAGGTGCCTGTTTGGAACCCGGGTTTGCCTTTTTGAGATTTTCCGCACGAAGGATAATTACCATTTATAACTTTCCTACGAATATTGTGCACATATCGTTCAGGATCACGGAATCCGCTGGACGGAACTATTGCAAACCACATATACTGCTTCGACCCATATTACAACTGACTCAAATCTAAACTGAATATAAGCTTCGGCAAGGCGTCGATCTCCGAAACTCACAAGCAAAAAGCCGCCTTATTTAGAGATTTCTGAGAGCAAATGCCCCAAACAATGAACCATTACACAACTCACTAATGTTGTCAGGTGGGACTCATATCCACCGGGCTTTTGGTGGAGCAACTCACATGACCAACTAAGGAAGTCTGAGCAGCCTAGATACATTGGTGGTGGTGCGCAGGCGTGGTGTCGTTAATGATCGAGCAACCACATCTGGTGACTAGCAACATCAACGCATCCAGTTATACGTACACCACACGATTCACAGCCTTCGTTTACCTACCCTGAACAAACTTTTACGAACAGGCCACTGCTGTCTGGACGTGGCACACTACTCATAAGGTTACTGAAAACTCTGTGATAATCCACGACCAGTTTCGCCCTTCATTGGGCTCATCGGGTAAATACGGTCCCGAGTACTAACTGGACCCGAATTGGACGAATTTTGACGAGTACTCTAATTTTCAAACGATCGTTGCCACCTGACATAGATCACAACGATAACCTAACGATCGGCTCTTAAAACCCATCGGTATCTAATGGACGTGCAGCGAATTTGTAGTTGGGAGGTGTGGTCGCCGGCACTTACTGGCCCACAAGCACATTTGACACTGGATAGTTTATCTTCACGCATTTAATCAACTTAATACCACTACAATATCCCAATGGAATTCAACCTTGTTTCTTCTAAAGGGAGCATTTTCCTTGGGCCCATAAAAGATGTAGTTGAGAGTCTCTCAACATAGTTTTCGTGGTGTTGGCGACGACCCAAAGGTGGTATCATGGAAACGGCTTTCCACCGTACATGCCTACGAACTGATCATCAGCATAAAAGATACTAACATAATACCTCTATAAAGCTGAGACTCACACCGAGATAGATCGACAGTTCTGTTTAGCTGGCACAAGACTACGTCGTTTCAGGTGTTTGTTATCGTATATCGCAGCGATGTGTTGATCACCAGTTAGTTGATAAAGCCATTTAACTACGGTTGTTTTTCTAAAATGTTATTAAAATGGAAATGATACTGAAAACACCATATTTTTACTGACAGACAAATCACCTACCTAATTTGAACTTCGGATATATCGTGGGAGCCACCTTAGAGCTTTCTTTGTTTGTGTTCTCCGCCGCTACTTCTCTTGCGTGTTGATAAGCTTTTAGCTGGGTCAAGCCGTCCAAAAGGGCGCTTAGAAACCGACAAGTCTCTAATGCCTGCTCTGGGTTGCGACTGAATATCCGATCGGCAAAATATTGTGGAGTAAGGCACTTCAGAACGAACATACACTAAGAAAGGAAGAAATGGAGATGCAAAAAAACAGCGGATCGACTGTAATGAATGAGCATCGCAGAAAGCAACATTCAATAGTAAAAAACAACCATGGTTAATAACAACATTCGTGTCGTTCAGCTGTAGTACCTTTTCGGCGCCCAGCTGCCAAGCCAACGGAAGAAGGCACGTGGGCTGGGATATAACCAGGTTTCCAAGCTAAGACAGGGGAAGTCGAAAGGCAGATGTCGGGTTCAAACTACGGACCTTTAGTTCAGTAGATTCACGCTCTAAACACTGAGCTATCTCGTATCATGATGACAACATAAAGAAATTTAGTCTATTTATGCCCATATCTGTAGTGCCCCGCCCTAGGACAATCCCCTCAGGAATGACAAAGCCAGTTGTTCTAGGGAGAGAAGTTGCTGCGAAGGGGGACTGTTGGCCTTCTTCCTATCCAAAAGTTTTATTAATGATTCTAGTGTGGTATATAACAGAGACTACTTTACGTATTGTTTCATGTACCGCATTGGCACATCGCTCTATATCAATAACACGGCATCAGAAATTTACCGCTAAACTAATCAACTTCATGTAAGCTAACAAGCACTTTTTCATTCCCTAACGGCTGTCTTATTCAAATTCATGTCAAACCCCTTATTGTTCGTTGTGCAACACTGCTGCTCAAGTTCCTCAATAATCTGTAAAATGAGACGATGACGGGATATCCAGGTGAAATTCACTCGAATCTGTGGTTCAATAATATTATTCAACTGTCCAGGGGATGCCTCAGAGTATAGCTGGAAAGATAATCAATATATGTTTCAGTACTACTCAAAAGATCTATGAAAACCCTGGACGGCCACCATCTGCTTGGGGTTCATCAGTTAGTCCCAGTTCTCGCATTTCCATTAACCTCATTTCTCTTTTGGACGTTGGATTGTACCTATGCCGCAATAAACACTTATTTGCAAATAACGCTTGTATTAAAGGGAGAACTAGCTGGAATTTGCCCGAAACATAAGTAGAAAATGAATGCTTATCGCAACATAAGCATGATTTGGAGTTGAAGTGGGAAATGAGGTTCACGGATACTTGGGAACACGCCTTACTGATGAGCTCTAAAAAGGGGGAAACCCGTAATCGGCTATCCACCTACTCTTCTCCGTCCTGACTGAGCACTGAATCTGTAGCGTTTCTTCTTGAGTTGTCGATGTCTACATCAGCAAAAGGATGAAGAGTGCACCGAAGAACAGATAACAGAACAGAAGTACGAATGAAAACGGTGGAGTCAGAAATCTGGAAGACGGACGGTAAGGAATGAAGCACCGCAGGTTGTACTTGCATCTTCAGAGCTCGAACAGTAGACTAATCCTGTGCCTGTGTACAACAGAATAGCACACCAAACTATACACCTCTGGATTACAGAGGTAAATAAACCGCCGCACGACAGTTAGACATATCCTACTTGCGAAGGTCCTGTTACCAATCTAGAGGACAGCCACGGACCAAGTTCGTATGCAAAATGAAGTGAATTGGATTCAATATGGAAGGAAAGGTGCGTTACAGGATTCGGGAAGCGATCGACTCCCGGCCCAGTAGTGATTTTGGAAACCAACCGAGTGGACCCCGTAAAATCTTCACTCAGCCACGAAGCAGGTATGTGGCTCACTCCATTTTGATCTAAGAAATAATGCGACCAATCAAGACGTGAGACACCTACGTGAGCACTTAACCCAGTTTCCTGCCATCCCATGGATGTTGTTGATAGTTATGCTTACAAAACCAGGGCGTTTATCACACCCACTCATTGGGGGTTACTTCTGACTGGATATGAATGCCAAATTCTTCCAAAAGGAACCAGGGGGATCTCTGGCTGAGGCAATTAAACACTGAAGCTGGTATACCCAATGAGAACTAGATAAAATGTTTTTGAAGTGAGAGCAATAAAGGGGACGGAGAACCTTTGGCACACATGCGCAAAGTCGGACTTACGCGATCCATATGATGTTCGAAGGTGTGAGCCATCAGGCGGTGAACAGCCCGGACAATTTTCTGATCTGCATGTTTACACAAGTCAAACAGCTCGGCAAAATGTGGGTTTCCCCATATTAACGAGGCTGCAGTGGCCCCCACTTCCCCGATCAAAGCCGTCAAGTTGTTGATAGCCTTCAATTCAAGCATACACCTTGGGGGGCATAGTGCATACCTTCTCAAGCTTTTCTTCATTTTTCGACTCCGTCTGGATTAGATCAAACATAGAGGTTATCTTCATAGGGAGGCTATCTGATTCTGCAATGCGTTGGGTCACGGAATGTTCAACCCGGCGAATCAGTAGTTGAGCAGCCGTGTTTTTCGGTTCCAAGCGTATAAGTTTTTGCGCATCTTCTAGTGCCGATTGCAATGCTCCCAACTTCTCATAGGCTTGAGCCCGGCGGAATAATGCCTTGGGGTCAAGTGGATTTAGATTGAGAGCTGGAATTTCTAGATAATTCAAAGACCGACTTCGAGACTAACCATCTGTCGCAGCCTTCACAGCGTTCTCATAATCTTCAATTTTTAAAAAAGCCTGGGCTTTATTGCTGTGTAGAATACAACGTAACCGATTGTCTGACTGAGATTCCGCCAGGCATTGATCATAGAGGGCGATTGCTTCACGAAATAAACCATCCTTAAACAAAGAATTTGCCTTTTCCTTCAGAGCAACTAGCTTTTCCATACTGAAAAAAGAAGACAGGGTACTTTTTAGGAATTAAGCAAACATGTGGTTTGGACCGGAAATCAGTTTCAAAATAGTCAACACTCATCGTCCCAATCAAGTGTAGCTGACGAGACGCTCCGATGATACTCTGCACTGTTTCGAGGGCATCAATCAATTTCACTCGATGTGAAGACCGCAGTGTTGTTAAAGTCCACATGTGCTTCAAAGGATCGCGGTTTTGACGCTTGGAACGAGTTGCCAGAGCTGTTTAGACGGCTAAGTACCTCTGAAGTGTTCATCATCATCACCGACACCGACAGCAACACCAGATGAAATCATTGCTCATTCATTGTCGTACAACCAAGTCAATTTATTCCAATAAAGCCACACAACAGAAAAACTGGGACAGGGAGAGGAGTCTAGTGGTAGCCTACAAAAACATACGAGGTGTCTACACACTCACTGCCCAATAAGACAGTTCGGATAGAGTTTGGAGACAAGAACGCCATTAACATCAGTTACCTGCCACATCTCTGTCTGCAACCAAACACAGAGAATCGCCTGCACCCCACTCTGGAAGACGAACAGTATTAACAGTCCCCAAACCTCCAATACCCTTCGGTCCATTCTTCAATGTCGAATTACGTCCATCTCTAAGTTTCCGCCGTTCCGATTAGGGCACAGATTTCAGTATTCATCCCGGTAGGCCGCAAATCGGCATGCGAAACACATAGTTGAGCCAGTTTAACTCGCAGTAATGGGTGCACTGCTTGAATGAAGCACCGTCTGCTGATAATCTCATTCTGAATTCGTTGGATCCAGCCTATTCCACCAATAGCTCTACGGCGTCGATAACCAATGACAAAGACGTCTCAAATCCTCCGCTCGAGTTGGTCAGGTACAACAGTACAACCGGCGTGGTAGTCTGAACTCAAAATATCCCAGAGGTTACGAACCCCAATGTTCGTGGTTCAAACCCGATCTCGGGATCTCTACGGCTCCGGTTTAGGCATGGGCTGACAGTATCTGAGCTCTCGTGCTTACTTCGGGTGGCATGGTAGCTATTCACTGAAAGGGTGTTACAGCGGAACGATTGATTTGATTGACTGCAGCCCAGTGGGACCAACCAATGTGCCTTTTTGATGCTACAAGCGGGAAAATTGGCATAAGTCACTCTGGTCTCCGAACTACATGTTCCATAATTTCTTAGTTTAATTCTTGAGTTCTTGGTCATGTTGAAACGCCTGAAGTTCTGCAGCATGACCTTACACTTTGTAGGCGCGAAGCACAAGCCGAAGGACTGGATGACTTCGATGGGCTTTCTAGTGTCGCTTGCCTCGAGCTAAAGCTACCAACTTGACGAGGCGTTCGGGCCTAAGTGCTGCAATGACAACACGGGTTATACTGGCTGGAACTTCTTGCCACAATGTGCAACCATGCCAGGAGGACCAAAGGTGAGCAAGCAGATCAGGAGTAGCGACACCCCGTACTACGTACAATTATACTACGAGGCGTTCTGGGGTTTACGTCGTACGTTCCCTATGATGGGAGTGTGAAGGCACTAGCGTTTTCTCCAGAAAACCAGCAATACCGTAATCATTGAAGAAGTGATGTTGCATCGAGCAAGGTTGGGTTGGGAAAGAGGGGTCCTAACAGCCGCACTCACCGATCACCCAACATCATCATCATCATC
>NW_008751874.1:132242-141688 GCF_000715545.1 Opisthorchis viverrini | reverse complement strand
TGAGAGACTCTGTGAGTGTCGCGGGACACTCTCCAGTATAGCTCAATGGATCGCTGAGGTGCGCAAACCGTCACACCACGGTAAGGTCCAGTCTCACCCAACGCTTAATCGTGACCACCGGCACAATATTTAATTCAAACATTTCTAAAACCAAGGAGTCTGAGGCTTCTCAAAAGGTACATTCACAGCCTCAACAGAAACTTTGCGCTCTCGGGAGTGGTCAGCCCCTCGCAGCTGAGCAGGTTAGAACTTTGAGTAAGCGGGGCGAGATGGCCCAAGTGGTTAGAGCGCGAATTTACTGACCGGAAGGTCCGTGGTTCGAATCCGATCTCCGCCACTCGACTTCCCCTGTCTAGGCTTGGGCAACCTGGCAGTATCCCAGCCCTCATGCTACCTTCGGGTGGCATGGCAGCTAGGCACCGGAAGGGTGCTACAGCTGAACGCTTTAAGCGGTACCTCAAATAAACACCTTTCTCCGGCCCGCGTCATCAGGAAGTATCACTTATGCGCACAGTTCTTCGTCCACCGATGTTTCTCTCCAACCACTTCCCACCACACAAGCAAGCGTGGCTGAGTCATTGGAGTGTCAGGTATGACCGATTTGTCTTATTTAGTCCGCTGACAATCAACAATAAACGAAATAACATCTCGATAAATCCAACACGTCTTCTTACATGGGAGCTTTCAAAGTCCTTACTCTATGTAAATTTGGGTGATATGAATGCGCAAGTCGGTCGCATGGGCTTTTTGGGATCATGTCCCCGCGGTCGATTCGGGATCACTGTCCTTCAGTTGTGTGCTGATCAACAACTGTTTCTGGCCAGTACAAACTTTCGGCATAAACGTTAGCATTGCGTAACTTGGCGGCCACCAACTGAAAATCAACCGTGGAACTAGATGGATGATATGGCTATCAGCCACCGACGGACAGCCACAATTAGAGACTGTCGTTATTCTCGAGGCACTTGATTCCGACCACGCCATGGTGCGAGCACACCCGACATTTCGTCTCCCTTCAAGTCTTCGCAAGTCAGCCCATGAGATCTCCTAGTGTTTGACTACCAATATCTTCGGATCATTGACCAAGACTGATGGGAAAACCGGACCAGTAATACAGGGGTACATCGAACGGTTTTCATTAAAAAAAATAACTCGTCCACGACAGACGAACTGATCAAAATCCATAGGTTCGATCACGTGCTTCGTGTGCGAGTCGACCGACTTTGCTCGAAGAGCCCTTTACACATAAACACGCGAAGTGCGGAAAAGAGCCTGGTGAGGTCAATCAATGACTTGGGAACGAAGCATGAATATCATTAACAGCAAATTTAGTTGCACTAGCCACTGCCACCTCGCTAGATGGAGACCCCGAGACAGGGCACACCATCATCATCGACAGCATAGCATCAGTATCTGACACATGCTTTGCTGCCGCACATCAGTGGTTAGAGACGTTGCCAAACATTGCCCAGTGGTGTACTAAATGAAGTGCATGCATTCGTACTGTTTACACCACATACCTCCCCCATGCGGTCTCCCCAGTGAAAAGTCCACTGACACCCCTAACCGAATCTACTGACCGGAAGGTCCGTGGTTCGAACCCGACCTCTGCCTTTGATTTCCCCTGTCTAGGATGGGGTAGCCTGGCGGTATCCGAACTCTGGCGCTTCTTTTGGGTGGCAGCGAAAGGGTGCTACAGCTGGACGACGGTTCTAATATTTTTCGGATTTGCACAGAACATCCCCTTGACCGCTACGAAACCGTGAAATACAAAATCACACAGTCCCGCGAACGCCTCGCTATTGGTTCCATCTGGTGTGGTAACGATAACTGGATACAGATATCCTGATAACAGCACTTCTACCTGGGGTACGACCTCACCGAATTCTTCCAAGCACGAGATCTGTAAAAGGATTGTCGTTTTGCTGGAAGGCGACGATAAATTCCGAGCGTTCATAACAACCCTAGCAGCACATGCACTCCAAACTAACCGAGTTCCCCGGTTATACGACAGTTATATAACCGTCAAATAACCGCCTTTTATGGTTAACAGGTGGTTAGTTGCACCAACATAAACGTCAAATAACCATGTTTTCCGGCTATTGCTCGGTTAAATAACCGTCCAATAACCGTGTTTGCCAGTTATTGCTCGGTTAAGTTACCGTCAAATAACCGTGTTCTTCGGTGCAGCGTTTAGCTGGACGCATCATCCGATAACATAGGTAGTTTATTTCAAATCCATTGTACATAGTCTTCAGGCACCACTGGTTCGTACCGCAGAAACAGAAACCCGTGGGATGTGGGGTGCCAGGATTTTGACACCTCATTTAACAACGTCAAATGATAAGAAAGAGTGGTTCACTCCCATTATTCCCCTAACGTTATTTGAACCGTCATGGATCGAAAGCTCCCCATATATTTGCTCAAAATTGCCCAGTACGCAACTAAAACTTGTCCCCTTTTTATTGACTCCTAGAAAGCGCAACCGGCATCCGACTCGACTGCATCGTGATTGGATAATGTGCCACCCACACAGTCAATCACCTGTCGGCAAGCGGCCCGATTTCCAAGCCAATAGCGTGCGGGATGGGTTTCCAAGCCGAAGCGGTACCTAACTAATAGCAGTAACGCGGTTTCAGTGCGAACTTCTGTCAAACGTTTTAACAACTGTAGCGTCGAAGGATATGGACCCTAGAATTCAGTCCGTCGATAGGCAAAGACAGTGGGAGATCGGGTTTATCCGCGTGGATAGTGGCTCCACAGTTCTCGGGATATGGCCTAAAGTATGCTTCTGATCAATATCCTGGCATTTCACCTGACTAAAATAATTTAAGGAGAAGTGTTTGAATGAGTCATCACGTCCAAAATTGTCTAGGGCAGTATGCCTTCCGTTTTCCGGTAACCAATTATTTTGCATCTGAAATCAACGTAACCCTGGCTTGTGGTTAGTAGCCGAAACCCTGAACTGATGACTTCAAAATGCGGTGAACGATGCAGATGTACCACTCCCACCGGCGAAGAACATTGGTAGCTCTCCGGCCAACTTAAAGCTGTTTTCATGCCACACACTGCTGGAAATTCCAACTCCTACGGAGCTGATCGGTATTTCGTCGGAACTCTGACATCCAGTGGAGGCTCAGTTTAACACACATCCCGGCTTCTTCCAAGCATGCTAATTGCGAATTGCGACGGTAATCCGTTTTTGCTTGCAGGCCACTCACTTATTGCTTTCTTGTAGATGTAATGTACTCGCCTGGAGGCTGTATACAAGCTGAGAACGAAAGTCGGCGACATTAGATTAGACCAATTAGGTTAACGTGATCTATGAAATAGAGCGATGCGACTGCGACAAAAGCACCTTGTCTGAGTGAAGAATACCTGCTACCAGAATGCACAAGCACAAGTTCTCCAGCGAAACAGATGACCCATACTCGCTCGTTCTGATCCACAAGGTCGCTGAATGGCAACATTTCAGTTCGGATGACCAATAAATATTTGTCAACTCAAATGAAACGGGGGCGGGAGCATTCCATACGGTAAACACGAAAACCTCTACTCAGTTCGCGAGATTCGACGGCCTAAACAACTGTAGAATTGGGGCTGTGAACCACAAGGGGAAGACAAACAACTCAAAAATGACGATTGAACTAATAGCAGCGAGACAAGAAAAGGAGGTTCATTCAGTCAACCAATAGAGCGGAGCAAAACCGGACCACAAATGAAGAACGCAACGGTACAATCATAAGGTAGGGGAAAAATTGTGGGATCATAGCCACCCATCACTCCAACCAGATGCAAGGAAATGACACCACAAACCAACTGATAGTCATCCTGGCTAACAAGATCAAGTGAAATAAACATACGAGTAAAAATTACTTTGGAGTTATTTGATTCTGTTCATAAACTATCTAGGGACTGGCGAAAATGGAATACTGTGCTCACTGAACGCTGCATTGACGAAATCACCTTGAATGGAGAAGACACACTTGCAGTCCATCTGCCAACCTTGAAGAACTGACCATAGATTATTCGGAATGCAAACATAATCCACATCGCTCTCACACGTGGTTTGGCGTGCTCATCATGCCTGTAGATTATGAATTGTTACTCCAGGAAGGGTTAGAATCAAAACCAAACAACATTCTTGTCAATAAATCCATCATTTAGCATGTAAATCAACCTCCAGGCCCCGGGGTATTAGCCAAAGGAGTATTGGATTCTGAATCAAGCGTGTCGGAGCGAAACCCGCAAACTTCTAGCGTGAAATCATTCTATTCATCCAAAGTAGGTTATGCGCCTGCCGCGATTTGATCAGCCCTACATCAAGGATCAGGGAAGTGTCGCAGAATATAATCGACTACTACATGCATGGCCGCCGAGGCTTCTGAGGCATGGCGCAGGTCTGGTTGAATGCATTTCATCAGCAATGCTGGGCACGATGAATGGTTCCCGAGGAAGTTGAAAGACGGTAGATCAGCTGGTCGCACTCCATAAGTCCCCCTGCTTAGTTCGTACGCTTCACATGCAATAGGATGTTCTGCCTCGCACATAAACTTTTGTGCAGACGCTTATAATAATAATGTTTATTTCCAACTTGTGGGTGGCATACCGTCTGGCGTGATCATGCATTTACAGTCGGAATGAAGCACGACTAGGGGGTTTGCGGGTAGCAGGAATTACACGAAAAGAGGACAATGTCATAAACATTGGGCAACATCCGATGAAGTAATAAAAGGTCAACTCCTCAACTTGTAGAGAACAATTTGCGTGAGTTGCTACTAGTTCAAAGATGAAGCCGGCTGACATGAACTTAACTGCAACTCATAGCTGGCCATGAGCGAAATTGGGCGGTTGGGTAAATGGCCGGAGTCACAGCGAGCAAGTGTGAAGATTGAGATGGAATGATTCTAATCGGGAGCAAATGGCAAGTTTAGTCTCTCTAATGCGGTTAATCTGATACTAAGTTGATTCGCCGGTTCCTATGTTGTAGGTTTATGGAGACGACCAAGCGGCGAGCAAACATGGCCTAGCAACGAGGCTTGGGGGATAAGACTAGCCACTTCAGTAATCTATAGGAGAAGGCGAAATTTTATTGACCGTTGAATGTATCATTGTGCGGCAGACATATTCCATTATGCGCCGGAAAATCTACCCTCACTGCTTAGCTCTATAACTGCTTACATGAACAGGGTATCATGGATCGAAACGCTCATATTAGTCCTCTGCTTGCTGGTCCGTCTACTTTTTTGTGGTGAAGGGCGTAGATGTTCAACGCACCTCCTCATAAATACAAAGGAAAATAGACGCTTGCGCACATATGGAAAGATGAGAGAAATCTCGTGACATCTATAGGACATCCACATACTAAGACGCAAAGCATCAAGCTCAAAAATGCAGTTTTGGATCACTTCACAATGGGACTAGGCGGAGCAGGATTTCATCTGTTTTGTGGGCGGTCATCAACGCTGCGTCCAAAAAGTTGACCAAAATACTTGGACACTTTTCTTCCAAACGATCGCACAGCCCAAAGAAACTACGAAATAACGTAAAACCTAACGATAGTCATTCAAAACCTGGCACCTGCTAAGCAGCTGTCTTCTGCTTAAACTTTCAGAAATGTTCCAGAAGTCCACCATGCAAACAAAGCCGTTTCCCCGTATGCAGCAGTCAACTGAGGAGTTCGTTTTAGCTAGGGATGCAACGCCTAGATTGACATAATATTGCACACCGCACTGAGTGCCGGAAAGTTTTCATCTTGATAATCTTAATGCCTCATGGAGCGTGGCGCCCAAACATCTGGAAAACAAGCTGTCCACTAAAACCCTGCTAAACATGCACACCACCAAGTGAGATCTGTCACTCCCAGAATTGAAGGTTCATCCACTAAAACCCTGCTAACATGCACACCACCAAGTGAGATCTGTCACTCCCAGAATTGAAGGTTCATCCCACCCCATTTAATTATTCCGATAATCGGAGTGGCACAGGTGCGCGATAAGTTCGAAATTGCATTCATGCAAATTTGTTGAGGGATCTCTTTGCGGATGTACAGAGGTAACACGAGTTATTTTATTAAATTTTTCCCTCTGGCACAACCTGTGCGTGTTAAACTCTGTCAGATTGTACTCCAACCCTGCGATTCACCCGCCGACCGTCATGGGCCAGAATATTCCGGACCGCTCCCCACTAAGAATATCAGTGAACCAAAACATATTTGGACAACATGGAAAACCATCGAATGCTGGACATGGAATGCGATGTCAAGCCTTCCAGGCCAGGGGGCTTTTTAGATGTACGGGATAGCAGGACGACCGGATAAGCCATTCATCTATTTTCTCCGGCCCACTCGTCTGCGTCAGCTTCCTCTAAATTAAGGGCTCGACGTCCTTCATGACTAATAATACAGCGGCCAAATAACGGAACTTCCGAGCGGGAAAACCCACTGCATTTTGTTTTAGTAGGCATTCTCGAGAACAAACTGGCACTGTAAGACACAAACACCAAGAGCAAAGCGATCTGGACGAACGCGAATAATGAGCTTCCTCCCTGAGAGTGACTAAAATCACCTTTTCTTGTTCCATTTGCTAAGAAGGAAGTTTCCATGCTTTCTGACCCCAAGTGAACAGATGAATGCAAGAGAGCAGACCGACAATCTAGAGGCTGTTCTCCCAAATAATGACGCCAACAAAACCGACACAGTGGTATTTTGGTGGGTTCTGTGTAAAGCCTGAATAAAAATCGCTTAACACGTAGCATTTAGGCGGAAGAGAAGCAAATGAATATTTGGCCTTCCATCGACAATCGCCTAAAATGCGATCTTAAAGCGAGCGGTCGGCACTCAAACGACCTACACTAAAATCAAGCGTATATCTGAGGCTCGCCCTCTGGAGACACGAGGACTTGGCCAGCGCAGTCCTATATGGGATACGCAAAGCAAGCCACTGCTTGACGACGGTGAGTAGAATCACAAATTTGTGGCCGATAGGATGATAGTTGTAGACACAATACACTGAAAAGCACGTCGACGCACCAGAATGCGACTCTGGTTTGCACTTTCTAGTCAACCGCCGAAGAACTCTCGAATGTCTGCGAAATTGATGCTCGTAGTGTAGCGGATGACGCTTTGAATCCAGAGCCATCGGTCGGCTTCTTTTCGACTTCTCGCCAGAATTTCCTATACAGAACACTTACTCCTTTACTGACAATCAATTGCAGCATACAAATGTGACGGATGAAGTATAAAGCAACTAAATGTTGCGAGCGCAGAAAGTCTTATATGCGTGGTTAGGTTTGCAGCAAGATCCCCTTAAGCACAAACATTGACTTCGTGTCAAACTTCTGTTGAGAGGATTCGTTTGGCTGGCCAAGAAATTTTGTTTAAAGAAAGGCAGGTCGGAAAATTTAAGACTGGTAGATCCGTGTTCCATCTTATAAACGCATTTTTCTTGATCAAATAAAACACGGACCAAATCAGTGGTAGAGTTGTACAAGAACACGGTCCGAAACGTTCACGAAGCTGGCGCGGTGCTCATTATGAAAAAACCAACACGCAATCGGTCGTACCGCAAGGCATCCAAACGTTTCCAGCGTCTTCTGGAGAAGAGATCGCAGATATCTTTCACGAAATTGACCACGGGAGACACAAAAGTTAAGCTGGCATTTAAGAAGATGCGGAGCCACTGTGAATCAGAAATCCGCCAATGTAACATACGAGAACAAGCCATTTTCTGGACTTCATCCGGAAAAACAGAAATTCGCCGTTTTAATATACGGGACCTTGTCGCAGAATAAAATCATCCTAGTTCTTCTTAAGGGATAAAAACGGAGAACCCACGAGTGACGCGATAGTGGTATCCGAGGTCCGCAGAGAACAGTATGCAGGTCTATATTTAGCCCCAGCTCCCTCGACACATTTAATTTTGTCAAACATAACTTCAAACAGCCTCTAAAGGACTTGGTCTTTACGGTGGAGGACATTTGGTAACTCTTGCACAAAGTCAACCCGTCCTGCGCGTTGGAGACAGAGGAGGTTCATCCAGGGTTCATACTTGCAAAAAGACTTTCACCTGATGTTTTTTCAGCTACCTAACGAAGGCCGCCTTCCCTCTGCTTGGAAGGAAGCGATTGTCAGGCCAATCTATACAATTGGTGATGGACTATCGCCAGACGGCTACAGGCCTCTAAGCCTCACTAGCGTGGCGTGCAAGATGACGGAACGCATTCTGAAGCGAGCCATCCTAGGTCACTTTATTTCCAACAACTTGATAGCTTAAGCTCTACACAGATTTCTCCCAAACTGTTCCCGCGTGAAGAATGTGCTCGTATTCGTAAACAGCTTATCCCAAGTCAAGGACGAAGGGCTCATTGGATGCCATATTGGATGCGCAATTTTTCTACTTTTCAAAATCGTTCCATGTGGTCCCACACATCCCGCTGGTCCGCAAACTCGTTTCATACGTGAATGAATGAAAAATTCTACATTAAACAAGACATTCCTGTCAGAAAGATTATTCTGAGTAAAAACAAGTTCAGCCTACTCTTCTTGAGTACCGGTCTCCATTGGAGTTCCTTGAGCTCCGTACTGGGGCCACTGCTGTTTCTAATAAACGTCAACTGCCTTCTAGGTATTCTCACAAGTCCACGTTTGTTTGCTGCGGGCTAATTGAAATCCTAGAGTTCTACTGCCAGTGCCCTCCAAAGGGGCGTAAACGCAACAACGCAATAGTCTTTGGACTGGCACCTTTTTCTGAATGACGAAAGGTGCGTTCATGTGCCATTCGGAGGGGGCCCAGCGAACCAGCCTTTGCGATACATGGTGAGAATGAACCAGAAGCGATCATGATGATAGATGCTAAAAGGGATGTGGGTATGCGACTCTCTTCAAACATGTGATTCTCACTGCACCATGAGAAATCTGTTAAAAAGCTATTTTCTATTCAACGGGTGATATGGCATATTTTCCCCCGTATTACTCTGATAGACATCCAAATGCTCCATGAGGCCTACATCAGGCCACCTCTTGAACAGCTGCATCCTAGAGGCACACATGAAGTTTCTCGGAAACTGTGGTTATAATAATAATAATAATAATATTTATTCCCAACTTGTGGGTGGCATACCGTCTGGCATGATCATAGTTTTACAGTCAGAATGGAGCATGACTGAGGGATTTGTGGGGGTACGGATTGCACATAAAGAGGAGAATGTCACAAACAGTGGCGAGCTCCTGATGATATAGCAATAATAGGTTATCTCCCAACTTTTTGGGAAAAATGAGCATGAGGTTCGACTATATCAAAAACAGTCAGGTGGCATGAACTAAAACCGAAAACCATTGCTGGCCATGAGTGACCTTGGATGGTCAGGTAAATGGCCGGATTCACGACGAGCAAAAGTGGAAATGGAGATGGGACAACTGAAATTGGCGGCACATGACAAGTTTTGTC
>NW_008751874.1:121559-131639 GCF_000715545.1 Opisthorchis viverrini | reverse complement strand
CTAACAGGAAAGTAAGATTAAGGATCATCAGTCACCGAGTCAATGCTGTCATCTCCAGAAAACGAATGGTGCATGGCAAAAAAGCCATTAAGTGCTAACTGTGACTGCTTGTAATCAAGAAATCATAAGTTATTAGCAGTTTGCGCATATGTTAGCTCTAGATGACAAAAGGGAAGAACATGTGTGCTATGTTTGAGTGATGAAGTGGACTAGGGTTGGGTGACCCCACTAAGACGAGAGTGGCAACACCTTGCACCTTCAAAGAAGAGCAAATTTAACATAAAGTTTTACCATTTGATGGTAATTATTTGGGCCCTTAAGATCTCCACGTGCGGCCGCAGTTTTATTACAAGCTGTTTAAACGACCTCGGAGTCCACTGTGGGCGCGGAATTCACATTTCAGTGGCTGCCGGCGGCTTCGTGCATTGTCTCAAAGAAAACGGTTACATTTTATGGAAAAGCTGGTTTCTTTGCGTGTTTTCTTACGCATAAATTTGGAAATAATCTTAAAACGGATCAGACAATAATCACGCCCATTATGCCCGCGCAAACCCATATTGGAGGGCGATTCGCGACCTGGATGTGAAAAATTCTTCTTCGATTGCGCCAAGCGTCCCACCGAAGTCAAGGAATTCGTCACAGCTAGTGAAGTTTTTGTGTTTCTTATGATGGACGGCATACGTTACATCTGGGTTGAAGATGGATTCAATCTTTAGCGATATACCGAGCCACCGATAGTGCAGTTGGATGAACTATTGGGTTTGCGGGCGGAACAAGCAGACGAAACAACACGATGGCCACAGCTCTCAAGTCCTTGAACAAATTGATCGGCCTGAAACGGTCTTATGGGTAACAAGCTCGTCCGGGGAATATTAGAGATATAGTCGAACGCGGGCAAGCCATCAGACCGGGTATGTTAGTCACGGTGTCTTCATCGCGGTGCCGTACTTGGGTTAGTGGGCAACTCCGCACATGAGCCTCTTGAATGAGTCGTCGTCGTTGTAGTAGGGGTGTTTTTGGGTCCATCGAGGGTTTACGATGGTTCACTGAAGACATCCGAACGAGGTAATAAGACAGACATGTCCACACTGGAGACTCAAAATAGGAAAAGGCGTCCGAAATGCTTGCTTGAGAAAACTTTGAGGTGAGTAAGAATGCCGCCTAAAAAAGAAGAGAGTTGAATGTTGTCACAGTTCATGACTACTTCAATGAGGCGATACTGCCAGATTTCATATACGATAATCAACATTTATGTGCAGATAATCAGCATGCGGTCGATGCGGGCCGTATATCTGCTGGCATTGCACGTTTGTACGATAAGCTAACCCCAGAATGGAGATGTTACAGTCTAAAGAAAGGCTTAGAGGTTGGCGAAACCAGTTGCCTCTGAGGCGTCATATCGAGTGTGGTTGGTAAGTCTCATAGTATCTTTTCCTCCAATATCAATAGATTTTCGATGCATAGGGGGATTGCTCGGGATATGTCCCACAACCAGGGCAAGCTCAGACAACAAAAATGCTTCCATTTGATCTTTCATTTGTTCATTGCAGAAGGCGGATTATAAGCGCTTCATGCGGGATTGTATTTAGAAGAGAGGGCATGCAGTTGAGGTGTACTTTGTCAAGTGCGCAGTCTTCTCATCGTCTTGCGAAAGAGGTTCAGAGGGAGAGTATACATCAAGGCAAGGTGTAAGGGGCCCGAAAAGATTCCGTACACAAAGCGATGTCCTTCGGGGCGCCCTCTCACCATTCCCACTTAATTTTGTGATCGACGAGATAATGAAACAAACGCCGAAATGCTTTCTAAACGCGGTTTTCGAATATCTTCTAGTAAAATTCTTCTCGATCTGGAGCATGCAGACATCGTTATCATCTTTGAAGACGTGAAAAGACGCGGGTGTTTCTGGTTGAACCTACCAAAGTCATCCTGTCCTTAGGTGTTAACTTTGTACCCACAATGTGGCACGTTATCATAATGATGTGTGCACCAAACAGGTGGGCGGCGTACCTTCAGGCATGCTCATGAGGTTACAGTCAGAATAAAGCGTGAGTTGGTTCGTACAGGTGATGGAACTAGTGAACGATAAGGCATAGTCAAGAGAAGAAATGGCGTGGTTGCCGGTGTGCTTTCAAACTGGGTATAGCAGTGCCGTGCCATCATTGCCCTGAAATACTCCTGTTTCTGGACAGCTTGGCTTGGGTGTGCAATTCTGTGAGGAAAAAGAGTATTCAGGTCGGCCGATGAAATCCTCCAAGGAAGAACAATGCTAACACAAGATCACAGGTACTTTGTCTGGGCCGGTTGAAGAGGTAGTGTGCTGCAACGCTTTGTATACAGTCGAAGTTGTATTCGTTTTGGTTGTAGTGTAACGGATGAAGTCGGTGTAAAAACCTGCAACGCTTGGTTCGCGTTTGCTAATTTGAAACACCTATAGAGTCGAGGCAATATATCGGTAAATATCAATTAACTTGTGTATTAGGCTGATGGATGGGCTGTTCTGTTGTATGGCTGCGAGACCTTGTCTGTTTGAGAAGCGGAACCAAGGCGTTTTCAGGTGGTTGACAACGGCTTTCTCAAAACCATAGCTCGTGTGGATCGGTGTCGGCAAGTCCGTGAGCCGATGGTTGTATAGTGCTTTCCGGTTGTGCTTTTCCGCCGATTTTCACCGGAGAACGTGTCCATCCAGTCTCCATCTAGATCATCATCACTATCTGAAAGGGTTAGATCGCATCAGTTTTGGTTATCTTACTGGCTCATTTATTCAAACGGTCGACATGATTTCGGAATTGAAGATGCTTTGCAATACTTTGACATGAACGATGAGTTGGATGAACTCCAGAAGGGTGACCCTTGTTGGTTGGATTGCTGCTGTGGTTGAGTGCGTGATGGTTACGAGATTCGATGAGAAAGACCATGCTGTTGATTTTATTAAGCTACACTGCATCGGTGTCAAATGGCTGAAATCGATTGAAGTTGGGATTTAGTGCTCAAATTTGGCCTTCAAATTAGGCTCTCACGTATTGTTGGGGCATATTTTTGCCGGCCCACATGGATACTGGCCTGGTGTTTACTGTGGGTAACAAGGTTAAGCGGCATCGCCTATAGGAACGGGTATGAAAGACCTACTTTGGCCATTGGATTACGTGACCACACATAGGTGAGATCTCATAATCAGCGTCGCACATACAAGTGGGCCTAGAAGTTACAATAAGTATTAGAGATGAGTGGCAAAGCGTACAGTTATGAGTATAAGTGGCCCTCGTTGGTCGCCGGACTAGGCTGCCGTGCATAGGTGAGGCCCCATAATCGGCGTCGCACGTAGACACGGACCAAGTAGTTACCATAAGTAGCCAAATTGAGTGCAAACGGATACCGTTATCATGGCGACCGCTCTATGGTTGCATTATCTACCGGCTAGTCATACATATCTGGAAGAGAAGATCATCCACAGAGATGGCCCTTTCATTGCCGCTGCACGGTTCATGCTGCTCTCTAACAAAATTGTACTTAATAGAAGTTGAGACCCATGGGAAAATGTTTTGTGACCAGGCTGGCCGGAGAAAATCCTCCCATTTGTTAGATCTGAGGAGCATGAAGCCAACAAACGTCAGTGACCGATCTTCTAGGGTGGAATTTGCATTAGATATTCTAGATGTGTTTTTTATTCTAAATAAACACCGACGGGCGCAAAAATATACCTAATTGCAAATTCTTGTTTTATCTCGCTTAAACCGGTGACAATGCAAATCGGTGATGGAAGCGGCCTTGAAATTTTGCTTAATTAAACAAAATACTACGAGCAACATGCAACCGGAAGGTGCAAAAGGATCAGACTAAATTCTTGTTAAAGTCAAAACTTCCAGCAGCCTATAGTATCGGCGAAAATAATTTTGTATTCTTTCAGTTAGTGGCTCTTGAATACGCCAACCAGGTTGTTTACTCAAGACGAACGAAGGACGTAGCCGTCATTTAGTTAGTCGGGCGAGCTTTTTACGAAAGTGGTCATGGGCCTTAAATCCGTGGAATACGACACCCGTCTCGAGATGCTTGATCTCTCCCCTGGAGTATCGTCGCCTCCAAGGGGACCTAATTCTTACCTATACACTGTTTGAAGAAGGCTTGTACAACAGGTTTTCCATCGTTGACCCACTAAAACACGGGTAGATATGGTAAGACGATTTCTGGGTGCAGAGCCCACGCTTTCATTAGGTAATTATTTTCTCATGTTGGTTGGTTGCTGTGTGGAACAAGCTTCCTCCTGCGGTTGTCCATGCTCACTCTAGACACTTATTTATGCCAGTCTTTGAGCTGGCAAGCGTGCTGCCTGGTGATGAGCAGCGCTACACCCTTTGTTCGCTTGTGCCTTTTTAGTGAACTACA
This sequence comes from Opisthorchis viverrini, assembly GCF_000715545.1. NCBI lineage: Eukaryota > Metazoa > Platyhelminthes > Trematoda > Opisthorchiida > Opisthorchiidae > Opisthorchis > Opisthorchis viverrini. The sequence goes on along the minus strand of NW_008751874.1, from coordinate 127,259 downwards.
GCCGATATACGACAAGAACGATGCAGTCCCGGGAAACTTGCAATAATTTCTTGATTCTGTGTCAACCCGTGAATCTGTGACTGCGGCAGAAATTTGCTGCCAATCTTTGGTCAACAGCAAATCTGGTTGCCAAAAAGACGGTGCTAAAAGAGCTACAAGCAGCAATGGTCGAACGTTTCGCCCACGGGAAAAATCGTTGTCCATTAAAGCTAAAAAGCCCGAGCAACACGGGCTCTCACGGTGCGGAAAAACCTTGCAAGCGAAAAGCATGCCCAGAAACCACGAAGATAGGAAGCAGACGGTATTGCCCCAGTGGCTCATTTGGATCCTTGGTCTCAAACCCGGCGCACAACTAATAAGTCTGCTGACTCCCCTGGTCACTAAAATTTCGGCTACCCATCCTTGGAGGCAGTAGAGACAGTGTTGAAATGCTTGTCTACAAAATGCCTCAGCCTTTTCAACAAACTCTGCGTCATCCAGCTTGCCTTGAACAACCGTCTATAACCTCGCTCACAGAAGCCTGACTCACACCAGATGTTTCTGACGCGGAGATCTCAATAGATGGTTACTCTGTTGTTCGAGCTGACTCAAAACGAGGGAGGGCTGGTGGGTTTGCTCTGTACTTACACGCGGCCCTACCAATCCCGATTGTCTTCTCAGATACTACTCCCACACTTTCTTGCGATGCACTGTGGATCCAAATCCCGCTGCGTGGGTCCGATTTTCTACTTCTGGGTGTGATCTAATATAGCCCCTACAGCTTGCCCGAAGATGACCCCATACCAACCCTGGAGCAACACTTTTCCAAAAACCACTTCACTCATCTCCTGCTGGTAGATGACTTCAGCGCTCGAAAGGCCTCCTCCAGCGCGTGGGATCAAGCGGACATTTTTGGGTGGTGCTGACTGAAGTCGTTCAACAGAGCGCTTGGACTCAACATTTCGTTGCACACACCAGACACCATGCAGGCCAACTACCATCTTTCCTGGAATTGTCATCACCAACGAAAGACACTTCGTTGATTAGGTATCAATCAACGCTCCACTGGGACATAGCGACCACTGTGTGCTGACATTTTATTTCATCTGCCATTGGGCCAGAAATCACGAACCTCAAATGTGGTTCCGAGAATTCTGCCGTGCAAATTTCTCGGGAATGCGCATTTTCGTTGAACAAGTTAGACTGGGAACAGCTCCGGTGGAGGAATTATATAGGACCATTGTCCAGAAAGTTCACGCTGCTGACGCGATGTTTGCCCCCCAAAAGCCAGCACGTAGTTGGGTGAGCCGCAGGAAACCAAAAATGTATTCGGCGATCTCTGGAAAAGAGGTTCCAACTCTTCTCAAAAGGTCGACTACAGGGGATGCAGAAGATAACCTGGCATTTCGTAGAATGCGGAACCGCTGTAAATCAGAAATCCGCAAATGGAACATATGGAAACAAGCCACCATTCTGGACCTCGCTCGAAAAAACATAAACGTCTTGTTCAAATACATGAGACGTCGCCGCAGAAACAAGCCATCCAAGTTCTCCTTGAGGGACAGGAACAATAAACCCACGAGTGGTCAAACAATGTTATCTGAGGCTTACAGAGAACACTATGCAGGTCTATATTCAGCCCCAACATCCTCGTCACATCCACTCTTGTCTAGGCGTAACTACGAACAGGATCTAACCGACTTGGTCCGCACGGTGGAGGACATTCGTCAACTCTTGCACAAGATCAACCCATTCTGCGCGTTTGGGTCCTACGAGGTTGATCTAAGGATCCTGAAATAAACGCCGTCCACACTGGCAAGTCATTTGTACCTGGTATTACGTCAGTCGCTTGAGGAAGGCCGCCTTCCCTCCGCTTGGAAGGAAGCGATTCTCATGCCAATCTACACAACTAGTGACGGACTATCGCCAGACGGTTACCGGCCTCTAAGCCTCACTAGCGTGCCGTGCAAGGTGCTGGAACGCATTCTGAAGCGAGCTGTCTTAGATCACCTCACTTCCATCAACCTGATATCTCCAGCTCAACACGGATTTCTCATAAACCTTCCTTGCGTGACAAACATGCTCGTGTTTATGGACAGGTTGACCCGAGCCAAGAACGAGGGACTCATATCGGACGCCATATTTTTCAACATATAAAAAGCATTTGATAGGGTCCCAAACGTACCGCTGCTCCACAAACTCGAGTCTTACGGGATTCAAGGGAAAATGCTTCACTGGATCGAGGCGTTCCTATCAGACAGATTATTCCGAGTGAGAATAGGCTCGACCTACTCCGCTCCATCACCGGTCTCCATTGGAGTTTCTTAGGGCTCCGTTCTCGGACCACTGTTGTTTCTGCTCTACGTCATCATCCTTCCAGATGTTCTTGCAAGTTCATGTCTACTTTTTGCGGACAACTTGAAATCCTGGAGTTGCAATGCAAGTGCCCTCCAAATGGATGTAGACGCTGCAAAGCAGTGGTCGTTTGACTGGGAGCCTTCCCTGAATGACGAAAAATGCGTCCATATGTCGTTTGGAGGGAACTCAGCGAATGCCCTTTTCATGCACGGTGAGAAGGGACCAGAAAACACCATGAGGACAGACGCCAAGAAGTAATTGTGTATCTGGGTCTCCTCAAACTTGTCCTCGCTGCACCATGAGGAATCGGCCTAAAAGCATCTGGCTATTTACAGATGACCCGACGCACCTTCTCCCGTATTACTCGCATGGACTTCCAAATACTCTATGGGGTCTACTTCAGACCGCTCCTGGAATACACGAACCACTCAGGATGCACGAAAGACGTCAACCTCATTGAGCGTGTCCAGCGAGCCGCCACGAAAAATGTTGCAGGCCTCAAATCCGTGGACTACGAAACGCGTCTCGCGATGCTTGATCGCTTTCCCCTGGAGTACCGTCGCCTCCTAGTGGGCCTAATTTTTACATATGCCCCGTTTGAACGAAGCTTGGCAAACAGGTTTCTTATTGTCGACCCAGCAAACACCCGGCGAGGACATAGTAAGAAAATTTTCAAGCTCGCAGCACACGCATTCATAAGACAAAATTTTTTCTCATTTCGGGTAGTAGGTGCGTGGAATGACCTTCCTCCGACGATTGTCCACGCTCCTTCTAGAACCCAGTTCGAAGCACTATTAGACATTTATTTATGTGAATCCTCGCGCTGGCAAGCATACTGCCCCGCGCTGAGAACATAAAGAGCAGTGCTACACCCTTTTCTCACTTGTGCCTTTCAGGTGAACGACAGCCACTGACCGACAAGAACAAAAGCGACCCGGGAAACTTGGGCAAAAGCCTCGATCCTGTGTATCAATCCGTGAATCCGTGATTCCGTGACTGATTGGCGAGGATGTGGGCCAATCAAAATCGGGTTCTTTAGCTCCGTGGCTCTCCCCTGTCACGCAAATTTGAATGTGGGTTCGTTGTAGTATACGATGTTTGTCAGTTTGATTGATTCATTTGTAAGTATTGGTGGTGCAAAACCTTGCTTACTGGGCTTTGGCTGATGACCTTTGTTTCTGTTTTCCATCCACAGAAATTGTCGTGAACACCTGCCTTCGGAGAATCACTGTCCCCTGGTGCTTCCATAGCGTGCATATTACATCATAGGCTATCTCGCGCTTAGTCTGAATATAAGGCCGTAGTAATTTCCCTATCATTCGAAGGTCACCACCAAATTTCCGTGCTTTTTGGTATAGCATGGTGGCTGAAACACAAACTCTTATGGGGGTTCGCGCCCCGCTGGCATGTTTTCTGGGATGTCGCGCAACCGTTACAGATATAGTGTGACATTAGGTTGGCCTCAGCAGCTGGTCTATTTGTCAGTTCTTCGGGTGTATCACGCCACATCTGAAGCTGAGTCCTATTTACTCTTCTATCCCCGACGTCGTGGATTGTTCAAGACGGTAACATCTCGAACCATACAGACGTTCCCCCGGCAGTCGGTAACGACAAGCGGACCTTACCGTCAACTGCCCACCTTCCTCAACCCCATTCCACTACTTCCCAGGATTCTGTGTTTCTTCTAGTTGACATTCGCGCTTTTCGGGAATTGTCGTGCCTTCCCACTTACCGTTTTCCGTCTAATCATTTCCTGGAAGGCACACTAGTTTTTTAAGTTTTCCTCTCTTAGCTCCTTCAGAGCAGCGTGTTACTGACCACAACCCGATTTCCTGATCAACCGGAAGGCGCGGATATCAACCGTATATCAGCGTGAACCGGGACTTGCCTGTGGTTGGCCAAATGGAAGCACGATGAGCTATCAACACCATCGACAGGATCATTTCCCAGTCACCTTTGTCTACCAGCCACTCCTTGGTCGTTCACTTATTACATTCGGTTAGACCGTTTGTTTGGTATAGTGTCTCCCTTAGCCGCCCGGTGCCCACCTTCTGCAATTAACTCCTAATCACTTCGCTCTCACAGCAAGGCCACTGATCGGTTAGAATCATTTTTTCCACCCCATGGTTGATGCATTACCCCTCCGCTGGTCGTCTTCGCTGGCCGCCTGGGCCCACCAGGACAAGTATTGTCATTATCACGATATATTGATTTCCGCCGGTCGTCACCGGAAAGGGGCCCATTACATCAACGGACCATAACTCGCCGATTTCTGAGACGGGGCTGAGTTCCATGGGATGGGTCGCCCCTGTCGTATTTTCCTTCATTAGTTCGCATCGCTTACAGGACACCACATAATGCATCACCTCACTTCCTATCTCGTGCCAATAGGCCTTCCGCCGAAGTAAGCCTTACGTCCTGGTGCACCCTGTGTTGCAGCTCGTGGCATTCGAAGATCAGCTTCCGTCCTAAGACGCGAGGTATCACGGGCAGCACATCATCAAAATCGGTGGCGTTCCTTGAAATTATGCCAGCTCCACTCAGACTCTGTCTATCGAAGTGACTCTAGAACGTTTCCAATTCCTTGTTTCCCCCCTCGCTCTCAGTATTCCTTCCATCCAACAAGGCGGTTGCAACCTTCCGTAACACAGGATCTTGCCAGTGGGTTTGCACCAAGCTTCCGGAATCCAGTTCGACGATGAGGCTATTTTCACCAATCATGATCTTGGGATCCTCATATTCAGCATCTGGTCTTGACAGCCAATCAGCCAGGTGGTTCTTCTTTTATAGCACTTACTGGATCGTGAAGTCGTACTTTTACAACCGGAGTGCCCAGCGCGCGAGCTTCCCGCGATCTCTGGTGGTCTTGATCCTTTCCATGGGTTTTTGATCGGTCTCGACATGAAATTTTTGTCCAAGCAGGTATGGCCTCCACTTATCCAGGGCCTAGACGATTGCTAAACATTCCCAGTAGTCGAGTACTTCTGCTCCGGGTTAGTCAATCACACGACTGGCATATTCGATAACTCCATTCCTGTGCTTTAGGACTGCGCCGATACCGCGGTCACTAGCGCCTTCTGCAACAATGAACATCCCTCCTATCCTGGGCAGTTTGAGAGTCAGTTGCTGATCCAACTTCCGTGCTTTGACACGTTCGGAAGCCTCACGTCCTCTGGTCCATTCGAATTTTCGATTTCGCCCGAGAAAGTCGTACAGTGGAGCAGCAGTCCTGTTGAAATCCTTAACAAGCCGACAATAGTATGCTGCTCGTCCAAGTAGCTACCTTAGGGTCCGCTTTGAATTGGGATCAACACAGTCCTCGATCTTTGCCAGTTTTTCTGACAGTGGGGTAACCTCTTCCTG
>NW_008751874.1:89685-111922 GCF_000715545.1 Opisthorchis viverrini | reverse complement strand
GCCTCGATCCTGTGTATCAATCCGTGAATCCGTGATTCCGTGACTGATTGGCGAGGATGTGGGCCAATCAAAATCGGGTTCTTTAGCTCCGTGGCTCTCCCCTGTCACGCAAATTTGAATGTGGGTTCGTTGTAGTATACGATGTTTGTCAGTTTGATTGATTCATTTGTAAGTATTGGTGGTGCAAAACCTTGCTTACTGGGCTTTGGCTGATGACCTTTGTTTCTGTTTTCCATCCACAGAAATTGTCGTGAACACCTGCCTTCGGAGAATCACTGTCCCCTGGTGCTTCCATAGCGTGCATATTACATCATAGGCTATCTCGCGCTTAGTCTGAATATAAGGCCGTAGTAATTTCCCTATCATTCGAAGGTCACCACCAAATTTCCGTGCTTTTTGGTATAGCATGGTGGCTGAAACACAAACTCTTATGGGGGTTCGCGCCCCGCTGGCATGTTTTCTGGGATGTCGCGCAACCGTTACAGATATAGTGTGACATTAGGTTGGCCTCAGCAGCTGGTCTATTTGTCAGTTCTTCGGGTGTATCACGCCACATCTGAAGCTGAGTCCTATTTACTCTTCTATCCCCGACGTCGTGGATTGTTCAAGACGGTAACATCTCGAACCATACAGACGTTCCCCCGGCAGTCGGTAACGACAAGCGGACCTTACCGTCAACTGCCCACCTTCCTCAACCCCATTCCACTACTTCCAGGATTCTGATGTTTCTTCTAGTTGACATTCGCGCTTTTCGGGAATTGTCGTGCCTTCCCACTTACCGTTTTCCGTCTAATCATTTCCTGAACGGCACACTAGTTTTTTAAGTTTTCCTCTCTTAGCTCCTTCAGAGCAGCGTGTTACTGACCACAACCCGATTTCCTGATCAACCGGAAGGCGCGGATATCAACCGTATATCAGCGTGAACCGGGACTTGCCTGTGGTTGGCCAAATGGAAGCACGATGAGCTATCAACACCATCGACAGGATCATTTCCCAGTCACCTTTGTCTACCAGCCACTCCTTGGTCGTTCACTTATTACGTTCGGTTAGACCGTTTGTTTGGTATAGTGTCTCCCTTAGCCGCCCGGTGCCCACCTTCTGCAATTAACTCCTAATCACTTCGCTCTCACAGCAAGGCCACTGATCGGTTAGAATCATTTTTTCCACCCCATGGTTGATGCATTACCCCTCCGCTGGTCGTCTTCGCTGGCCGCCTGGGCCCACCAGGACAAGTATTGTCATTATCACGATATATTGATTTCCGCCGGTCGTCACCGGAAAGGGGCCCATTACATCAACGGACCATAACTCGCCGATTTCTGAGACGGGGCTGAGTTCCATGGGATGGGTCGCCCCTGTCGTATTTTCCTTCATTAGTTCGCATCGCTTACAGGACACCACATAATGCATCACCTCACTTCCTATCTCGTGCCAATAGGCCTTCCGCCGAAGTAAGCCTTACGTCCTGGTGCACCCTGTGTTGCAGCTCGTGGCATTCGAAGATCAGCTTCCGTCCTAAGACGCGAGGTATCACGGGCAGCACATCATCAAAATCGGTGGCGTTCCTTGAAATTATGCCAGCTCCACTCAGACTCTGTCTATCGAAGTGACTCTAGAACGTTTCCAATTCCTTGTTTCCCCCCTCGCTCTCAGTATTCCTTCCATCCAACAAGGCGGTTGCAACCTTCCGTAACACAGGATCTTGCCAGTGGGTTTGCACCAAGCTTCCGGAATCCAGTTCGACGATGAGGCTATTTTCACCAATCATGATCTTGGGATCCTCATATTCAGCATCTGGTCTTGACAGCCAATCAGCCAGGTGGTTCTTCTTTTATAGCACTTACTGGATCGTGAAGTCGTACTTTTACAACCGGAGTGCCCAGCGCGCGAGCTTCCCGCGATCTCTGGTGGTCTTGATCCTTTCCATGGGTTTTTGATCGGTCTCGACATGAAATTTTTGTCCAAGCAGGTATGGCCTCCACTTATCCAGGGCCTAGACGATTGCTAAACATTCCCAGTAGTCGAGTACTTCTGCTCCGGGTTAGTCAATCACACGACTGGCATATTCGATAACTCCATTCCTGTGCTTTAGGACTGCGCCGATACCGCGGTCACTAGCGCCTTCTGCAACAATGAACATCCCTCCTATCCTGGGCAGTTTGAGAGTCAGTTGCTGATCCAACTTCCGTGCTTTGACACGTTCGGAAGCCTCACGTCCTCTGGTCCATTCGAATTTTCGATTTCGCCCGAGAAAGTCGTACAGTGGAGCAGCAGTCCTGTTGAAATCCTTAACAAGCCGACAATAGTATGCTGCTCGTCCAAGTAGCTACCTTAGGGTCCGCTTTGAATTGGGATCAACACAGTCCTCGATCTTTGCCAGTTTTTCTGACAGTGGGGTAACCTCTTCCTGACTATGCCCCACCAGTGCTACTGAACTCCTAGATATGTGCCTTAGCTCCATTTATCCACAGACCAGCGTCCCGGGTCCTCTTGAATACAGCTTGATGCTCTGATTCTGAATTGCTGTACACAGCGATATCAACTTTGTACACGACAACACTCTGTAGTCCCTTCGTTAGACGAAGCATCAAGCACCGGAATGTAAATGGTGCCCTCGATAGACCAAACGGCATTCTTCTAAAGAGATATTGGGTGTCTCCAACCGTTCGGAGAGACGGAGAAGGCGCAAGTATTCTTGGATGAGCTGATCAAAGTCATCCCGTCCTTTGGTATGCACTTTGCACCTACAAAGTGTAAGGTCATGCTTGTGGACGTGCAGTCACTGAACACGCCCCTTACAATCCAGGGAGAGGTACTGGAAGTTGTGGAGCGTTTTACGTATCTTGGAAGTTGTCTTGTTGTATGGCTGTGAGACTTGACCTATTCGAGCAGCGGAACTGAGACGTCTTCAGGTGTTCGACAATCGTTGTCTCGGAACCGTAGCTCATGTGGATTGTTGTCGGCGAATCCGTAATGAGGCAGTTAGAAAGCGCGTTTTCGGTTGTGTAACGGGTACTTCCATCAAAGAATGTGTCCAGCACCAGAAGCTGCGTTGGTTGGGACATGTGTTACGTATGCCGAACCATCGTTTGCCGAAGAGAGTGCTGTTTTCCATGCCCAACTCAGAGTGGCGTAAACAGAGAGGTGGCCAACCCTTGACTTGGCAGAGGAGTATGAAGGAGATCACGAAACGCTTGGGTGCTGTCGGTGCTACTCGCCTTCCAGGATGGGGACCGCGTGATCCTCACTGTGCCTGGTTGGAGACACTACAAGATATGGCTGCCAACCGATGTCAGTGGCGTTCTTGTCAGTTTCTATCCAGATTGCCTGAGTGAATGTCTGGAGGTGTAGGCACCTCGGAATGATTGTGGTAAGCTACCACTAAGTCCCTTCCGCGTCCACCTTTATTCTTTTCTTTATAATAAGGCTTTCAAATAAGTCATGGTTGTACGGCAGTGAAGCATCGGTGTTGAACACTGATGTCATGCTGTCGATGATGATGATGAACACCGTTCTCTCCCGGTCCTCCGTCTTGATAGGTGGTTACCAATTTCCGGAACGCAAGCCAAACACCGTGCAAAATCGGGAATGCTGGAGGGAATGAAAAGTCTTCTCAACTGAATGGACAGCTACAACACGATTTACGGTCAGTTCATTCAAACGTCGGAAGTCCACGCAAAATCGGTATTTCCGGTTTGCTTTCTTTACAGCACCACCGGGGGTTGTACGCATTATTAACTTCCTCGACTTTTCCATTTTTCAATATCTATTGAACTTTTTTTTAATGGATAAAGTGGCAGCGGACGGGGTCCGAAAGGTCGAAGACATTCGGACGAGCGGGGAATTTCGTGTTCATTCCACGGTTAGAAGCCAAACGGATCACCATTGCCTGTGAACAGTTCGGAATATTCCTCGATCACGGACTGTACTAATGGCACGTTACAAGAGGGTAGCTTTCGTGCATGCGCCTCGCTCACCGTAACCTTCAAGTTTGACTGCGCGATACTGCGCCACTCTTCCCCGCATTAGGCCAGCCACGGATTCTGTGCTCTTGAGAAAATCTGCCCTCAAAGTTGTCTGCTCTATGTCTGGGCTGATTAGGAATGCGTGCTGCACGGACTTGTCGCCTAAGCGCGTTGAGTGCATTGATAATCCGTCAATTTTCAGTCGATATCCATCCACTACTTTCACGGTTAGCGCGCACGGTTTGCATTGAGCTTCCTTTTCTCTGCGCCTCTGCTATACGCCTGCTCAATCAGGCATTTCCCCTCTTTCGGGCGAGATGGCCCAAGTGGTTAGAGCGCGAATTTACTGACCGGAAGGTCCGTGGTTCGAACCCGACCTCTGCCTCTCGAGTTCTCCTTTCTAGGTTTGGGCAACCTGGTAGTATCCCAGCTCTTGTGCCTCCTTCGTGTGGAATGCCAGCTAGGCACCGAAAGGGTGCTACAGCTGAACGATTTCTGAAAATATGTATCGTAGCCTGTGTCACTGCGCTAACCGCAACCCACTCGGGAAAAGAGGCGTAATCCAAAGTCTTATCATTTACAAGTGGTCGGGTACAACGACTTTGATTCCCGCAGTGGCCAGGCATGCCACACTTGTAGCATCGGCTGGTTCGAGCGTCCCTCCAGGATTCCGTCTTGATGGCTGCAGGCTGTCTGACTAGTTGGTCGACTTTGTTTTTCAGGTCACCCACTGGTAAATCATCCCTCTTCTCCTGCGATTGCATTGGTGCTTTGGCATTAGCGAAATCCAGCTTTGAGAAACGTCTGTCACCACTGAGCTTTTGAACACGTCTTCTGGTACTGGTAATCAGTATTGTTGAGAGTCTAACGTGCGTTTACTCCAGTGGAGTAATCACTACAAGGCGCACTTTGCCATTTGCCTTTTTAATTACAACAATAGGAGCTGTCTATGATGAACAGTTTACTGGCTGGATAACTCCGAGTTGCTGAAGACGAACAAGTTCATTATCCATGGTCGCGAGAGCGGTAAATGGTGCTGCATGCCTTGGTCTGATAATTGGCCTGGCACCGGTTTGGAGCTTGAGGCTTGCCTTGGTTTTGGTACGGCATCCAAGGCCATCTTGGAAGCAATCATCATAATCAAAGGCAGCAACATCAGTGTTGACACTGATGTTTCACTGTCGTAAAGAAGACACCGTAAAGTGTTCTGTGATGTCTAGTGAGGATGAAAATTTCAAAGCACTGTACACATATGGTAAAGATACATTAAAAAATTCAACTTTTCCATCCAAACAAGTCCAAGAATGTTCAAATCGGGGTATTCAGTGGGGTAACAAGTTCCTGAGAAATACACATTGTTGGATACATTACAAGCTTACTTGTCAGTCAGTAGTAGGGTATTGGCAGATGTACTTTGGGCCCGATGATTCGTGGACACAGGTTTTCCTATCAACTTTCAATTGGAACGTGAAATCACCGTGATGTGTGAAGCTGTGTCGTGCTGTAGACGGGTTCGGTTGTTGTTGATGAAAACTCTAAGGTATTCCCTTCGGGACTCAGATTCAACCTGGAATGCTGCAAACTCAAATGTAGACTTCGGACCTTTCTTGTACGGCTGCTTTGTGACTGTATTACTGACTTGACTGTCGACGCTCTTCTGGTTATGGACCTCGTGACTTTTTGGGTGAGGCAGAAACCCATGTGACCCCACCGATAACATAAATGGCACTGGTGCTTTTTAGATGGACAGAAACGTGTCGCTCACCACAAGACCGACACGATGTGTAAGACCTTCTCTCATGTGCAACAGTTGTACGTCTCACTGTCATGACACCACTGGAATCAGTAAGTGTTGACGTGTGCTGTACCATTGCAGTACTTCATGCGAAAGACATCGTGGTATCAGCCTAGTATCCGTCGCACCTAAGGTGCTCTCTGACATTATTTTGCGTAGATTGACGGATTGTCTGGAGCGACAGATTCATGAGAAACAAGCTGGATTTCGCCCTGGTGAAGGACGCATCTACTATACCTTTACCTTGAGACAAATTCTTGAACATCGCCCAACCCTTCAGACGTCCCACGTTGGTCGTTTTTCTCGATTTGAAAGCCTCCGATTTTGTCGATCGTCAGCAACCTTGGCAGTGTCTGGCGATCAAAGGTCTCTGTTATGAATAGAATGTCGATCCTGATTGAGCGCGAGAACAGGAGTGAATAGAGTAGAATTAATAACGCTTTACTTGTCTAAGAATAGACGTACATAAGCTGAAAGTGAAGGCGAAAGCATGGTTAATACAAAACGACAACGTGAACACAAAGAATATTCATGACATTCACCCGGGCCGTTGGATTGTGTGTAGTGAGAGATAGCTCGGATGAATGATTGTGAAAATCTAGTGACTAATGATAAGTGTGGTCATGCTTCTCGATTGAGGGATAGCTCGGATGAATGATTGTGAAAATCTAGTGACTAATGATAAGTGTGGTCATGCTTCTCGATTCCTTGAAATGTAGGACCGCGTACGCTGCTGGAGCCTGGCTAAATCAGAGATGCTAGATTCATATGTATTTGGAGATGCAGGTGCATCGCTCGGACACGAAAGTGAAACGGAAGTATGATCGATGTTATCTTCGATTTTATTGAGCGAAGGCGTGTGCAAGTCAGACAGAAGGGGTGTATGAACACCATTGCCTTCACTAGATGAGGTACACGGGAAATCGTTGACACGTGTGCAATCACCACAAGGAGCGAGATGGCAGACGGATACAGTGCCTTCTTTTCCATCGAGAGAACGAACGTGGGCGTAATGTGGGTTGCAATTTATAAGTTCGACTTCTTCAACGACGGGCTCATACTTTGAGGCACAGTCGAATCTTTTCAGCAAAACAGGACCTGGAATAATTAGGCAAGTTGGTATAGACAAACCAAACGACATTCAAACACCCGTTCATGTGGAGTAGCGTTTGTGGAGACACAGAGAAGGGGCCATATAGAGTGGAGGGCATGTGATAAGGCCGACCCTCATTTACAGATTTGAAGGCGTTTCGTCTTGAGTCTGAGCTGGATTGCGTTCCAGAGTGTCCCGACTTGCCCGTTCCCCATGGGGATTATAGGAAGTTGTTTGGCTGGTGCAAACTCTTCTGTCATATAGGAACGTGGATAGTTCGGCAGATCTGAATGAGAAGCCACGATCCGAATGCGCGTATGCAGGCTTGCCAAACAAAGAGAACAACTCACATAAACATTTAATAAGTGTAGACGCACATGTATCTGTGCAGGGAGAGGCAAACGGTGAACGAGGTAAGGAGATATCATCTTCGAGTAACAGAAAGGGAGGTCCTTTAAAATAGATGCTAATTCGTTCGAATGGTTAAGTTGCTTTGATGAGCGTAGCGGAGGGTGGTTTGGTGGTGGCACAAACCGTACAAACCGTACTTTGTGGTGATATCTGTGACATCTTGGAGGGAAAACGGTAAGTTTCTGGAAAGAACAAAGTGGTGCATGCGAGTAATTCCGGGGTGGCACAAAGAATCGTGATTTCCTTTTAGTTCACCATTGCCGATCACATTGGCGCATAGGTTACACGATTAGGTGTCAGCAACGAGATTGTCTTTTCTAGGTCTGTAACTGACATCGTAGCTAAAGACGGAAAGTTACATTTTCGATCGCTGGACTTTATCGTCCTTTTTATCTTACGTTTCTGCGACACACCATACATAAAAGAAACTGCTGGTCAGTGGTAAGCTTAAAGTGCTTCCCGAAGAGATAATGCTTCCATTTACGTATAGATTCAACGATGGCGGACGCTTCCTTCTCAATAACAGAGTGATTGTTTTTGCTCAGTGTCAGTGTTCTAGGAAAGAAGGCCACCGGTTGGCCGTTGTGAGTCAGAGATGCAGCATTGTCTATGTCTGAGACGTCCCTCTCGACAACCAAAGGTGCGTTGTAGTCAACTGTCACAACCATAGCGTTCTCTAACTCCTTAAGCTTTTCGAAGGACTGTTGCACACGCTCCGGTAAAGGAGAAAGTCCTGTTTCTGACAACCACACTGATTTTGTCAGAGAAGCATGGTATCCATTACGAATAATAACCAAATGTACGAACAAATCGTTGGGACTCAGCATTGTATGGATGAGGGCGTTGACGTATAGGGCTCATTCGCCCTGGATCTCGTTTGATAATTCCTATAGAGATTCCATAACCGAGAAGGCTTATTTTTTGGCTGCTATGATGCTTTTCTTTCAGTTAAGCTTAATTCCATATTTTTTATCACTTCATAGAAAGATTTGAAGTTTTGGTCATGCTCACTCTGGGTGGTCCCACAAATAGTGACGTTGTCGATGTAAGCTAGATGCCACTCAAGTTCTCAGTCTTGCTTATATGGTCAGTAGTACCGTAAAAGTATGCTGCTGCGTTGGCTAAACTGAAGGGAATACGACGGAATTGAAACAGTTCTCCGCGTACACGGTTTGCCTTTCTCACTGATTGGAACTTAATGGTAAGCGCTCAATAGGTCTAAGGTGCTAAAGACAGTATGACGGGAAATTTCTTCAATCGTTTTATCCACTCGCGGCAACGGATACTCGTCTAAGTGTGTGAACCGAATAATGGTTTGGGTGTAGTCAGCTACCATGCGTCTTTCTTGGTTTGACTTTTTTGGCCAGTACTTGAGCCCTCCAGGGAGAATTCGAGGGTTCAATTATACCTTCATCCAGTAGTCGTTTAACTTCAGATCGGATGAATCGTTCATCGTCAGGATTATAACGTCGTGATTTCGTAGCGCTAGGCTTGCAGTTGGGTGAGAGGTTAGCAAAAAGAGGTGTTTTGACTGTAGCAGCAAGTAGACCGCACAGGGCGAATTGACCTCGGTTCCCACCGAACGTGATTTCAACTTTGTTATGTAGACCAAGGAAGCCATGACCTAGCAGCACGTCAGCACATAGATTAGGTACTACCAATAGTTTGATTTTTTGTAAACAGTACCCCTGTAATCGATGGATGCGTAGCAGTAGCCTCTAGTTAAACACGTTAGAGAGGTCTATGCCATGGTTATCACAGAAATGTTAGCATATATCTTCCAGCCATGTTTACGAACCACCAGAGGAGATATGTAACTGCTCGAACTTCATGTGTCTTTGAGGGCCTGAAGCGATATCCCGTTCATTTTTACGCTGGTCAGCGTGCGGCACAAGCAGTTCGGGGCCGCAGTAGTTTGCAAGGAAGATAAAGCAGAATCCGTCGCGCAATTCGAGTATTTTTTGAATCGACAAACACACTGAAAATTGCCTGTTTTGCCACATGATTTACACACTGCTTCTCCCGCGGGTCATTTTGACCGTGGGTACCTGGAACGCAAAAGTACCATATCTGAGATTTGGTTGACGAGAGATATAGAGGTGTAGAATCAGGGGAAATTGAGTGTTAATGGGTAACTGTAGACGTCTAAAGGTGCTACAGCCGCAGAAAATGATATCGCCTGATTATGTGAGTGTGACTGAGCTTGTTTGTGGGCCAGTTCTACTGACCTAGCCAATTCATGTGTTTCGTCGAGAGTGAGTTCATTTTGAGCCAGAAGTCTTTCTGTGATGGTAGTAGACTGAAGTCCGTTGATCAGAGCATCACGTACACTTTTGTTTTGATGGTCAGTGGCGGACACCGCCTTGAAATCACTGTTTTTGGCCAGGGATTTAAGCTTATGAACAAACTGATCAACATCTTGACTGGTGTCTTGTTTGCAAGTTTGTAGAAGTTGGCGAGCATAGATCATATTCTTAGGATGAAAGTACAACTTTTCAAGTGTACTGATAGCGGATTCGTAATCTGGACAGTCAACGAGGTAAGCCTATGCAGATGCATCCACAAAATGGATCAAAGTTTCGCGTTTATTTAGATTACGCGATTCGACGGTTCCCGGAAACATTTGGAAGGTTCGGAACCAATAATTCCAACGCGTGGTTGCGTCAGGAGAATTTGGATCTGTGTTGAAATACTTGGGTCGCAGCTACGGTTCCATTGTGTTTCTAGACAAGTAAATTTTTATGAATAGAGTATCGATCCTAAGTGAGCGCGAGAACAAGAGCGAATAGCTTAGAATGAGTAGCGCTTTGCTTGTCTAACAATAGACATACATAGGCTGAAAGTGAAGCCGAAATTTTGGTCAATACAAAATGACAATGTGAACACAGGGCCGCTTCCAAATTTCTCTCCCTTACGATGGCACTGCATGCGAACTTTTGTGGACGCGTAGGAGTGTAATGGAAGCTCTCGCCTGAGTCCTTTACGTTCAGTTGTGTAAGGCAAGGTTGTCCTCTTTCCCCTTTCTTGTTCAACGTTGTTATTTAAATGCTGCTTGGAACATCTCTGCCTGTGGAAGCTCGGGAGGCGCAATGCTCCCGAGACGTTCCCTCACAGACATTGAATATGCGGGCGATATTGCTCTCCTTGGATCAGATCCTTCCCAAATGCAAACGATTTTAAATAACCCAATTAACTATTCCGCACGGCTCGGTATGTATTTCACACATGCAAAGTGTAAAGTGCTGCTACAAGACTGGGTGGGATCAAGCCCACATATGCTCCCTGGTCAGCCAATCGAAGTGGTAGATAAATTTGTTTACCCGAGAAGCTGTATAAGTCCCGGTGGACTGGCTGGAGATGAGATTGTTTCTCGAATCAGAAAGGCCAGAATAGCTTTTGCCAACCTCCGATACCTATGGCGCCGACATGACGTGAGTTTCTGTCAAGGGAAGAGTTTACATTGGTGGTGTGATCCATACTGCTTTATGGATTATAGACGTGGCGCCTACGCGCAAAAGGCATACGGAAGATCTCAGTACTTGATCATCAGTGTCTCCGAAGTACTGGTGACGTCTGATGGGAACATCGCATTAGTACTGTTAAGCTGCGCCAAATAGTTTTAGGAAGAAGGAACTCTCCCGCGATATTTGAATTACTCACGCCCCATAGATTGGGCTGTTTGGGACATGTACTCCACGTGCCAGAAGTCCGTCCGCCTGACAGAGCTCTTTTCTCTCAACCCTCTGCTAAGTGGAAGTGACCGAGGGGTGGACAGCGTATGACCTGGCAACGAACGACAAAAACACTGACCAGTAAACTTAGTCGGGTGGGCGACTGCCACCTCCCTGGATGAGGACTCCGGGACTCAAATCACCAGTGGTTATTGTTCGTTGGTGGAAATGGCCCAATCGCGCAGTCAGTGGCGCTCGTGCATCAAAGCTATTGCCTTCAATGCGTAACTACCCAATTTTCGAACAAACTGAGCACGCCTTATCTTTCAAGGCTTGGTTTCGTATCCCTCTTTCCCGTTTTCTGGTGATCGAAACTGTAACAGCTGGAACCAGTGTGCCTATGTCACATGGTTTATAGCTGACAAATTGAAATTTGCGGTGGACTCATTCTGGAAACTATCCTCGCAACGGCTCTACCATGAATTGAATGTGAGATCAGATGCTCGTTCGTAGAGAAATTCGGTAACAGTTGCTGTGATAAAATTGGCAAAGGACACTGAACCGCCAGTTTGAGATGGAACTGATATCTGAAGATTGATAACTTGAGTAAGAGACTGAATAAATCACAATTTCGATTGCTCGAACTGCGCTTGTTGCTGTTGGAGGACTTTTTTTCAAACCCTCAACTAAAATTGATATGTTTGAGTTCGAATTAGGTTCCTCTCGCCATTTGTTGTGGTCTCGTATCAAATATCAAGTACTTGAATAAGTACACACAATATGTACACATTTTGCACGCCGAAGTAGTGTCAGAACTGCATCAGTGTAACGGTGAGCCATGTCCAGCTAATGGTTAGAACCAGCGCAGAATATGATGTCTTCTGCTTCGGATCAAACATTATTAGGTGCTCCGTGCACTCATGATACATTTTACGAGAGTAAATCCACTCACGACTGGAACCCAGTAACCTATGATTCCCGAAAGGGTACAACATTAATCTTCGGACATATTAGGACGACGCCATCAGAATGAATCCATCTTTACTGAATATGTTGACCAGGTAAATTGTTTACTATACGCGACTCCTGTGAAATTCGTCCGTTCAGTACATGAATATGGTGACTTTGGTTATTGTACTACTTTGATTTTCGCATTCAAAATCTTTTATATTCACCACTGTGCTGTTTACTATTTCAGCTAATATAATTGTGCTGATCGGCAAACAAGGTCTATCGGACTGTTCACAGATTCTGATTGTATTCTACGCTCAACTGGAACCCGACTACTGAACATAACAAAATGTATTTCTAAAATGGGACAGTACATCTAGTGTCATTTACTGGATATTTTATCGTCGTACTTCTCTAATTTTCTGGTTTGGATATAATGATTCTTACACCACTGGTACTCTCCTAGTAGCACTTCGCCAAAATTCACCAACCATACATAATGGATACTGATGTGGAGAAACTGACAGATCTTTCTGCCGTTCTGCGGGTGAACAAAGAAATTGAAGACTATGAAGTCAGCCCTTCGTATTCCCTCTTGACTTGTCTGCATATAGATCTCCCTTGAACAGTCGATCAAAGCGCTTACCTCTAAACGACAAGAACTGGATAAGCGTGGTACAGAACTTGGATGCTCGTTGTATGTTTTTTCACGCACTTCACTTTTACTGTACCGCAAGACCTGATTTTACTGTTCTTCAGTCCAATGCCAAGAACTTATCTGGTATGATTGGATTAGCGTCAGAGTTGGCCATGGAGCTGAGCGGAAAAATCCGTCAACTTGATTTGGTCAAGGTAGATTTGGCAGACTAATACTTTTACCTTTATCTCTGCAAGAGTCGAGTAATGAACTGTGTCTCCAAACTCGATCACATCATCAAACTGAAGCAGTGTGCCAAAGATGCACAGTCGGCCCTAGATCAGGAGCGTTTCGAAGAAGTACTGCGTCGTATTCTTTTTTCATTTCTCCATTCTGAAGGCAGCTGCACATGTCAGTATATATCTGAACACCGAGCCATCCTTATTACAGCTGACCTCGCAGATAACATCTGGTAAGTTCTGAAGCTTTTTTTCTCGGTAGGAACGCTTTATTGAGATCGTATTCCCCGTCCAGTTTATATTTCATATTTGTTTTCAAGGCGACGTAAATCGCCTTTAGTTTTTTACTTTGAATGACAAGCCGCTTACGAGGTATAGAAAGAAGCCCCTTTTGTAGTTGTGTCGCATTCAAAAACTGCATGTCTTGCAGTGACTTCTTGTGTGTTCCAAGCAAATGCTGGCGCTTTTTTCTCGAAAGAGCATTGTGTTGAGAGAGCTTTCGACCGAAGAGGTGTGAATTTTTCGGGTCTGAGCATTCTGCGTTTGTATCCTCAGTTGTCGGATTAAGAAAAATAGAGAGCAAATATCCTTGTTGGACACAGCTGCTTGTAGAAAAACTTTTATAGCCTTCTCCGTATACTTATACACCCACAATCGTGCGCACACTAAGCGCGTAGGACATACATGTCTTTCTGGCTTGTACGGAAAAACCTATCATCTAACATAATCCGAGCCAGACTAGCAGCGATTGTGAGATGCCTGTGCGCCTGTCGGTCCTTGACCATCTGATGAGTATAAATATGTGGTTCACACAACTTCATCTAGTATGCAATCTCGCTTGATTTTATCGGTCCGTGTATCCTCATTCTGTTATAAGACAGTGTGTATGTTAGTGAGGAATGAGTGTCAAAGCTGAGGTTGATGTCTTATAATGATGACGATGCTGGTGCTGATGCGAGACAATCTAATGATAGATGGTGTAAGACCTCTCTACAACGGAGTGTCAAGCTAATGGTTCTGACCGCCATACCTCCAGCATCCTCTTTGAAAGGACAATCGTTCACCCCATCCTTTTGGCTGGGATAATCTTTTCCCCATGAAAAGCCGTTTGACATGCGGTGACTGAGGATTTTACCTATATCTTTAATAAAACCAGAGGTAGGTTGCCGGTACCAGTTGCTCGGGGGCGTTTGCTGAAGAGACCGCATATGCATGTGGAGCCGCCCGATATCCAAAGTTCATCGTCTTTCAATCAATCAATCAATCAATCAATCAATCAATCAATCAATCAATCAATCAATCAATCAATCAATCAATCAATCAATCAATCAATCAATCAATCAATCAATCAATCAATCAATCAATCAATCAATCAATCAATCAATCAATCAATCAATCAATCAATCAATCAATCAATCAATCAATCAATCAATCAATCAATCAATCAATCAATCAATCAATCAATCAATCAATCAATCAATCAATCAATCAATCAATCAATCAATCAATCAATCAATCAATCAATCAATCAATCAATCAATCAATCAATCAATCAATCAATCAATCAATCAATCAATCAATCAATCAATCAATCAATCAATCAATCAATCAATCAATCAATCAATCAATCAATCAATCAATCAATCAATCAATCAATCAATCAATCAATCAATCAATCAATCAATCAATCAATCAATCAATCAATCAATCAATCAATCAATCAATCAATCAATCAATCAATCAATCAATCAATCAATCAATCAATCAATCAATCAATCAATCAATCAATCAATCAATCAATCAATCAATCAATCAATCAATCAATCAATCAATCAATCAATCAATCAATCAATCAATCAATCAATCAATCAATCAATCAATCAATCAATCAATCAATCAATCAATCAATCAATCAATCAATCAATCAATCAATCAATCAATCAATCAATCAATCAATCAATCAATCAATCAATCAATCAATCAATCAATCAATCAATCAATCAATCAATCAATCAATCAATCAATCAATCAATCAATCAATCAATCAATCAATCAATCAATCAATCAATCAATCAATCAACCAACCAATCAATCAGTCAGTCAATCAATCAATTTAGCTGCTGTAAACCCTGTACCACAAGTGCGATTATTACATTTTTCATCTATGGAAAGCGGGATGGTGCGGGGCATATATCAAAACCTTGGAGGCGATCGCATGTTCAGCTAGTTCTGGAACTGAATGACTACGTATTGAAGGCCAGAGTTTTGATGCACTAGCGCCGCCGACTGTGCGATTGGGCCATTTCCGAAAGTGTTCATCGTCCTTAAATGTATCGGGAATCCGGCTGAGCAACGGCAGACGGTAATAAGTCGAAATATTGGTAGCCCGAGTGTGTTAATTTGCTGTTGACCGGGCAGCTGGTCTTGCGTGGCTCGGCAATCGACTGACGAACGTTTCGTCGACAGTGTGCGTTTGGATGGGCACGTCCTCCAGGTCTACGTGTGTCTGTATAGTTTCTAAAAGACATTTTACTATCTCCAACGAGGTTGGATGTTTGTGAATTGGCTTGCGTGCGATTTGATTGTTTTTACTCTGAATTTTTGTTGCATAGAGGTCTTATTCGCTCTCACTTGATTGATTCATTGCCATGTCTTTGTTCCGGTAATCCTACTTCTTTTATTTCTGCTGATCTATTAGCGCGTCCTTACCTTTACTTTCGGTCCGACTTCACTCCACTTGCGTCCAACTTTATGCTTACTTTTAGTGGTTTTTTTCATTTGCAGTTTGCTTGATTTTCAGAGTTTCAGCAGTACCATAAGGCACTATTCTGTTTTACGTAATATGCATTTGTTGTTCTATTCGACCTCCTAACTTGTTGGTTCATTTTATGCTTGGTGGTGTTGGCTTTGTTAGGTTTGATTCTCTCCGCTGAGTTTTGCGTTCGCTTAGTACCTACCCTGAATACATATGTAGTTCTGAGCTCAATAGTCCCGGAGTTCTTTCGTCTTGGTTACTTAGTAGAACTCAATGGATTTGTTGATAGATTTACACATAGATTCACCTTCTTCGTTTGTTCTTTCTTGGGTAAGTATATGGACTTGAGTCCAGTTGAATTCCTATCCTTCTTGATCTTGATTTGCGGAAACGCCTGGACAGGCCGCTCCCTTTAACAATGGCTTTCGTGTAGTCTGATGGATAGTTTCCCATCCATTTATCCCGCTAAGGGTTTGCCGCAGTCCTTGAAAATGATTTTGTATATAACCTTGACTTCCTTGGTTTCTAGTCCTCCGTTTGGTTTTGATTATGCCTTCCTCGGTGTGTTCCGAGGCCACGATTCTTGAAGCCATCTCCGGAATATTCTTGGTACGTGGCAGCGTAATTCTTGCGTTCTACCGGCATTGTTAATCCACCTGAATTTCATTGTTTAGGTAAAAGCTTAGACTCAGTGTTTCAGGGTTTACTCTCTTCCGCTGATGGATGTGCTACTTTTGTCATTGGTGGTACCGCTCGCCGGTAGCACTTCTGGACGTATCACACTCACAGCTTCGAACATTTTCCACGCGATAAGGACATTCCCCTCGTTTTCCATTTCCTAAACTTTCTGGACCCACCATTCTTCTCCATCAGTAGTGGTAATCTTTTTCACTTGGCGTCTAACAATCCGGTGACTTGTGCCATTTTGCCGAACAGCTAGAATGCGCCCAGCCTTCTCCAAACTCCACGGGTTTGGTGCGGCATTTTGAGACGAACCCAAAGCAGCATGCCAAATATGCTGCGAACAGTGCTCTGTACCAGACGTTTATATCAGTAAATAGAGTTGCAGAGAGAAACGTCAGTGGATGGCTTTGCTAGACTCACCTTACAATGGAGTCCGAGAGATTTCCAGTGGGTTTGTTGAGGTGTGGGCACCCTGTGGGCCCCGTAAAGCTCAAAGAAAAATAGCGACATGTGAGCACATAACGGAAACCTATATAGGTTTTCCTGGAGGAACGGCCAGTGTTTCAGGGCGCTTTTGACTGTTAAAGCTTTTGAGGTTTTCCGTACTCCTTGATTTACGGTCCTGTGAGTGTATATGGGAAGCTCTGTAGTAGTCCATCAATTTTTCTACAAATAATGGTTTATGACCTCTCCATTTCTATCCTATTTCGTAACCAACAAGATAATGAGACGAGCGCTAGAGGGTGTTCGAACAGTTTCTGACAAAAACCTTGTCCACATGAAATATGTAGAAAGCGGAACAAAGTCGCATGTGTTTTTGGATGAGCCGACCAAGTTCGTCCCATCCTTTGGCCCTATTCTACAAAGGGTAAAGTCGTGGTCCCTGACACAAGTCACCAGTTTAATGTTGTGTTGTTCCGTCACGAAGAGACTGGACCTTACCGTGGTGTGGCGGTTTGTGCACCTCGGCGACCCATTGAGCTATACTGGGGAGTGTCCGCACGATGCTCACAGAGTCTCTCATACCAGGTTGGTCCATGGGTAGAGGTCCGACGAACACAGTCTCCTGGCCGTCCAGGTTGGGGTTGGAACATGTAGGGCGAGGTGTTCCGTAAAATAAAGGTAATGTACTTGCATTTCCAGCCGAACACCGCTGCCTTGCGGTTAGGCTTTTGAGCCAAAGGCTTTGTTTGAGGACCCTAATCAACCTTCTGTCTAGGTGTGGGCGCCCTGGCAGTATCCCAGTCCTCGTACAACCATGGTACGGCAGTGAAGCATCAGTGGGAACACTGATGTTGCTGTCCTTGGTGATGATGATGATGAACATAGAGCTGCCTTCAGCCTCAGGAGTATACGAGTATGTACCTCAATTCAGGGTCATCGCGCCTCTGGTACCGATGATACCCACCTGGTCTGATCAACAACGGCGTTGAATTTCTCAGTTGGTACCTGTCTAACCTGTTTGTGTATATTTAAAAAAGAGACCATTTCAGAGAACTGGGGTGATTCGAAAATACTGCTCATTTTCAAAAATTCAACTGCTTCCGACTCAGACAATTCGACTTTAACATAAATTTGACTACACACCCCTCTAGGCTAACGCGAATGAAAGGTGAAAGCACTCGTGTGACGACTTTTTGGGATCTGTGCGATTTTGTGCTGCTAAAAATTCCGCTAATTTTTGTACCTTTTCCTTCCACATTCTGACATCTCCCATCCTATCTATGTATCTTTTCCACAAGACAAAGCTGCACGAGATTCTGTCACCGTGCTTAAACAATGTCGAGAACAGTTGGTAGTTCTCACCGAACAGCGCTTTACCCAAGCGTTGCAGAAAAATGATGCGACTGCAGTCGAGCGATTCTGCAAATTGTTTCCCCTTATTGGACGGCGAGAGGAAGGTTTACAGCGTTTTGGCGGCTATTTGTGTACCCGTATCACCAAACACTGTGAAGGTTTGATTGGTTTGTCGGAGTTGTCAGACGACCCGAGAACAACGGACCAGGTGAAGCGAACGATGATCTGTCTGGATTTGTTGACGCAAATAGTGGAGTTCATTGCTGAAACGGTTCGAGATAACCAAGTCTACGTGGAGACATATTTCGGTAATTTTTCCTATTCGTTTTAATGCGGTTTTGGTGTGGTCTGTCGGCATAGTACGCATCGATTGAAGTTGAGTTGCGGTTTATCTCGCGAGTTTTTCTCTCAACCTAGCCAGCACTTTCACGAAATTGTAGTTGGAAAATGATGACATCACCATTACACCCTCTGCAGGCTTAAGTGTACCACCCTTTGGGTAGATCTTATTCAGAGCCAGTAAATGGAACGGCTGGTTGGCTTAAACCTTGATATCTGGACTATTGTTCTAGGCGAAACATTAGTGGTTTTCTTGCGGCACATCAGCTGGGGAATATAGACTAGAAATTGAGGTTGAATCTCAATTAAGTGGCCCGTCAACACCAACATAATTCACCAATGAATGTTTGTCACAAAACTGCGTACCATATGGCGTTCGGGTAGGGAATAAAGTGGATGGAGATTATCGGATTAGGCTTACTTGATGAGCTCTCAGCTTTCCTTTTCAAATGCTGACGAAGCATCCTTTCTGACTCAATTATTTTTCAAGTTTTACCTAATCATCATTCTTAATTTACTAGGACGAATTTTGGGAGCACCGAGTCCTGGTTTCACTTGTTACTACCACTCATTACAGCAACTTCCCGGGCTCATTCCACCGTTTTTCTTCTCTTCATCTTCATCTAGGTCCTGGTAACCTCCTGGCAATCGCCACCCCAATTCAGGGTGTGTGCGATGAGTTCATAAACCGGATAATTCGACGTTTTCGGACGCAGTATCGTCTAACTGAATTGTTCCAGATCATCCAGAATTCATCCACATCTATGAGCAGCGGCAAGTCTCAAAGTTTAGCCAGCGCGGGCTCCCAAGAAGGGCTACAATTCGAGAGAGTTCTCTCTCTGGAGCCGATAATTTCTGAAGTAGTCTTACTGAATACTCGCACGGAGCTCTACATGCGTTTTATGCGACGCCACGTTGTTGTAAGTCATCGTTTTTGTGGCGAATCTTTTCATATCTGTCCAGTTTTCCCATCAACTTTTAATTCCTGCCTCGTACTAACCCTGGATTCGACGAATAGCCACCGTATCTTTTTACTCTTCTTTGGCCCTCTCGCCGATTTACGCAAAGTCACTTTCCATCTGTGTGACTTTTCGCTTATTCTCCATACCTTATTAACTGCGGCCCACAGGACGCCCAGTCGGCGGTGGGTTTCACTTCACAACAAATGCGGGCAATCAGTGGGTTGAGGTCAGCTTTTTAGATTTTCCTAAACTACATCATAGTAATATGTTCAAACTTCTCTGAGCCTACATCTTACTAAACCAGTCTTTAAAACGACGTCGGTGTCTGTCCGAACATTTTCCGATGCTGGTCACAGACATTAACCAAAACGAGTGATCCAGGATGTAGATGTTTTGATTAATGTTGAAAAGCATGGTGAAATTCTTTCTTTTGCTGTGACTGTAAAGACTTTTTCCTTCTCGGAATTCGGGCACGTGTTCAAGTAGGTATTTCTGAAGTGCACATCAATAAAGGACTGCAAAAAATGCTAAAAATGGTTAACTATGCACAACTATGAAACGCAAGGACTGAAGTAGCATCAGGTTACTCAAACCGGTACAGGAATAGTCGGTGTTTCCGGTTTAAGCTCGCATTACCATCAAAGGTTCATCTCGAATTCATGGTGATGTTTTAGTTTTCCGACCAATTTCATCCTTAAATGTTGTTCATATCGCTTGACATTAAGAAGTAGTATTGCGGTGCATGATTTGTTGAAATCCATACTACTCAGATGCACCAAACTATTTAAAGGAATAAGTCGCAATTTCGAACATCTTGTGTGGTTCACTGTATTTTAGGAATCCAAACCAGTTGTGTCGTAACTGGGCATATTTGTCCTTTCCCTATCCATTTTGTTGGCTAGTTTCTGTTTTGGCAGATTGGTTTCCTGAGGCATCCTTTCCGTCCATAATCCGTCCTTTTGTGTTGATGATTCACTCCTTTGAATGGGCCTTAGTGGAGGCTCTCGGAAAAGCCATTGAAGTTTCGGTATCAAAGGTAATGGGCACTATCGTCAAGTGATGACAAACACGAGGATCAGCTTCAGTGTTGGCTCCTTTTCTTACAGCGAAATGTTTTAAACGCTTGGTCCTTTTTGGAGGAAACGTATAACTCTCATCTCGGGAAACTACTATTCTACTAGCAGGTTAAAGTGAACGGACAGTCGTGAAGTCAAAGCCATGGGATCCAAACGATGTGCTAAAAATTATCCATTCATATTGCAACGGCTGTTCAATTCTGATGAGTGCGACAGTCGTATGTTTAGCTGCCGCCTATTGAAGAAGTATCTATTTTCATTTTCGAACTCTTTTTGTGTGACAAGCGGACTTGGCAACGGTCAAACAGAGTGTTGGGGATCTTCCTACCTACCTGGTTTGGATCCGTCTGATTCTTTCTGTACGTCGTTAGGAGCCCCACATGGCGAGGCACGTAACGGATCCCGGTGGCGAGCATGCTGTCACTTCCTAGTCTGGTTGCCTACCTGAAATGTGTCTTTCGTATATATGGTGGGCTCGTGTTTAGTGAGCTTCTCAAAGCACGTTTTGTCTCTCCTCCTGATGGCGTCCTACTTTGATATGATGCTCAACTGCGTCAGATGCCTTTATCTCGTTGTTTCAAGATGTAGGTACCATGGTGCTGATAGTTTTCCATACGGGTAGCGTTCATTTCTACTGTTTACCAGGAATTCTTTCTCATCGTTGTATGACGATTAAACACCATTGTTTATTGTTGATGTATCGCGGACTGATGGGCCAATCGGTCTGTACTGTTGCTGGTTCGTCGTTCGAGGCGTCGTGCTTTCCGCTCACACCACTCGATCGCGAACATATTCACCTATTCAGACGTAAAAATTCAGATGCATCCAGCGTGCGCTGGTGGAGTAGTGGTGACCTGCTCGACTTGTATGTCAGATGTGCGGGATTCAGAACCCCGGCACGGCCAAGGATATGCACTGCTGATGAGCTGTAATAACAGTGAAACATGTTCAGTGCTTCTCCCAGAATGACAGGAAGACGATTGTTCAAACGACTGTCATGTGAGTGTGCTTTCTAAAAAATCCCACAACCACCAATACCCAATTGCTGTTGATGACGGCTACACTTCACATATAGCGGTAACGATGAAATAGATTCTTGGACTTGTTTGCACAAGGGGTGTATCGGTTGAGTATTCTGACACGACTGGAACTTTGACATTTTGGAGTCAATTGTGGTACTGCCTTCAGGATGTACCGTGGTTTGTGTGTGCGGCAACGCGCTCTTACAGACACCTGTCTCTTCCTCTGATGTAGATGTGTTCCTGCCTTCTACTTTGTCTGCAAATCAGATGGCTTGAAGTGGGGAGAAACGTGATCATGGAAGAGTCACTACCAGCCTCTAATGCCTGTGGGGTCGAAGTGCTCCCTGGGCCTCCGCTCACAGATTTAGAGTACGCAGACGACATAGCTCTTCTGGGATCTGACCCCGTGGCAATGCAAACAATACTAAATAATCTAAATAATTCTGCCTTGCGGTTTGGTATGCGCTTCACACCTGCAAAGTGTAAAGTGCTACTGCAAGACTGGGTGGGCTCGAACCCTAGCCTCATGCTTGCGGATGAACCGATTGAGGTAGTAGACAAATTCGTTTACCTGGGCAACTGTATCAGTCCCGGTGGTCTGGCGAAAGATGATATTTCCATCCGTATTGGGAAGCTTTTGCGAACCTACGTCACCTGTGGCGTAGGCGTGACATCAGTTTCTCTGTCAAGGGTCGAGTTTACAATGCTGCGGTGCGCTCCATATTACTATATGGATCAGAAACCTGGCCGCTGCGCGCCGAGGACGTCAAAAGACTTTCAGTGTTTGACTACCGATTTCTACGGAGCATTGCCCGAATCTGGTGGGAACACCGGATCAGC
>NW_008751874.1:68989-89358 GCF_000715545.1 Opisthorchis viverrini | reverse complement strand
TGCTGGATTTATGCACCAATTTACCAGCTCGCGCGTGCAATGCGCAGCTACCTACCCCCACCCCCAAATCATCGGTGAACGAAACTGCGGCAGCTAAAACCACAGTACGACCAGTACGCGGTTCTTACAGCTGACAATGATGAATGATGGTGGGAAGAGACGATCCCGAACAGACTTCACTTTTGGCTTTCTGGCGTGTTCTGTGGAAGTCCACAGTATCATCAGACATCAAAAGCCCATAGTTCATGAAGATGGGTGAGATGGTTCAGTGGTTAGAGCGCGAATTACTGACCAGAAGGTCCATGGTTCAAACTCGACCTCTGCATCGCGACTTCCCATGTCTAGGCTTGGGCACTCTGACAGTATCCCAGCCCTCGTGCTTCATTCGGGTGGCATGGCAGCTAGGCACCGAAAGGGTGTTGCAGCTGTACGATTATTATTTTTTATCTAGTCCATGAAGGTGAAGTTGGTTTGCCAGTTCTTATCGCACACAGACGATCAGTTAGCTAGTGAAATTGGGTAGCAACTGAATTTGGTTCACAAGTGATCCTACAATGCTGGTCAACTGATCTTAGTTCAGGCTACCAAGCGGATCATTCTGCGAAAGCGTGAGCGCAGTTTGTCAGACTCAGCGGCCACCCCTGTGATCTATCCGTCTCAGGTCATGTACATAAACATTCACACTGACAGAACAGACTGACATCCACCAGGGCGCGCGGTTTTGTTCACTGCACGTTCTAGAAGTTCTGACGTCAAATCCTGATATCTTTTTCGTGCACCTTCCACAAAATCAATCCGAGGGACTCGTTTCCCTTGTTTTCATGCAACCGGAATCCCAAATCATTACCCATTTGTGAAACCGTACCAATCAGAATTCACTAGCTAGCGTTTTGCGCACAGGACATGCTTCAGCAAAACACTTGGCGTCCAGGGTTTTACTCGTGTAAACGTCTGCCTATTCTTCCACATTTCCAAGCTTTTTTCATAATCTTCATGCTTTACGTCTCGCGAGTGAACACAATAAAATAATTATTGATATCCCACGAATGCAGTCCCATTTATCACAATCAAAAAGTTTTGTTCCGTAGTCTACTCAGTCAGGAATCCGGATTTCCGTAGCATTGCGCTTTTGAGGCTGACTACCTGCGCTTACGGACCAGTTATGGATATGCTATATGGTTACTCTGAACTTGTCCTCAGTTTCATGGATTGTAATACGCATTCCGGCCCCTGCGTATGTTTCCCAATTTGTAAACCTTCAGTATCGTCTCTTCTCTCATCTCCAGGCTGACGCGCAAAATGTTGCTCTGTCGGAAACAGAACTTCAGAGTGAGTAGAATTACTGGTTTGTACCGTTGAGGCTTTTTAATGTTTTTCACAGAGCTAGAATCGTTTATTGCGTTGCTGTGGGATTTCGGCATATATCGTTCTTCGAATGATTTAGTAGTTGGAAATCGGCCGCTTTTATGGTTTTTTTATTCACGTCGGGGAGATTTATTTCCCCTACTCATTGCTCTTTTATAGTAGAAGAATCACAATTCACACGTACACTTAACAGAAACTCGACTCGATACGATTCTCCAATTTCGCCATCCTATTTTCGAGAAACGGTCCTTCTGTGTGTTAGTTGAGCCGGTTTTATAAGGGTATAAAACACTCCTTATAGTCGCAAGCAGCACCAGGCGGTGCTACACCAATTTCACGTATTGTACAAGAAATCATCTAGGTTCTGGCAGCCGGAACTCGTGGCAGTTGATCCGAGCACAAGGCTGTAGTCCTCTTAGAGCAGGAACGCCATCCGATAGGCCTGAACGACCTTACGCTAGGCCCATGCCTCATACGTCTGCCCGTATCCGATCAGTCAGGCGTTTGGTGATGCAGCGTCGCCTTCGAATACATCCAGGGCTTAGTGGTTCTTCCCAAGGGCGGGTTTTTATGGGCTACGTCGCTGTCGAATGTTACACTTCCGTCAAATATACTGTTTTCTCCTGATGATGTGCAGCCGTTTCCGGTGGAGTCTATTATTGATCTCTACTCGAGCCGCGCCGAAATCTGCATTTGTGGCCTTGAGCTCACGAAGGCGTTAGTTGCCGATATACGTCTCATATTTTGTCGGACTACTAACTATTTTAAGTAGTTGAAAATATTTCCAGAACCGCTAGGAATGGTGTTCCGGTCGGTTTTTTGAACACCACAGCGCTCTTAGCTTTGTGGCATTGGACGATTCGGATGCCTCGTTCTAAAAATGTCTTCAGAATGCTTTTCGCTTATCAATTATATTTGACTTTCAGCCCGCTACCTGCTTTTTTAAAATGAGTTGTCAGTTATTTAACATCCTAAACTTGTGTCTATTAAGTACCGATTCCGTCTCATACAGTAGGTTTTTTCTGTTGCTTCGCTTTTCCTGCAATAAGGAAAATGATCATATCTAATCATGTCTAAACTTATAGCCAAAATGACTCAGCTAAACTTACGGAGCTTATCAGGTTGTCTCATACAGAAATTGTCGAGGAGATCCTCTTTTGATAGTGCAATCGCATGGTTTAGAATTCATTCTTTCCGGGCCTGTCCCTCAACATGAGTCGAACGTGATCTCGCTATGGTTTAAACTAGCTTTTAGCCTCCGATTGTTGAGATCTCCGCGTTATTTCTCCAATCCCCTGTGGCCTAAACTGAGGATATAACGTGAATAAAATCTTGATGCCAGACTTTTCACCGTAAGTGGTTTGTACACTCATATGGTGCTACTTATGTCAGGTTAATCGCTGATGGCCTAGTGGCGCCGGGGTGCTATATTCTATCGAATTTGTGTTACGTCTGATAAGTGAACTGACCGTGCCAGGCGGATTTTGTAGTTTAGATGTATGGAGTCCCCATTACGAACTCCAACATGTGGTCTTAAGTTTCGACCAGAGCATTAACTCCAATCCTGACGGAACCATTTCCCCCGTAGACCATAAGATGCACGGTGTTGCTGATCATAGCTCTGAGTCGGCTTGTTCATTTAGTCGACATTCCCTTTGACTCAACTCAGCAGCTTTCATGAGTCGACCGAACTTTGCAGAAGAAGCCGATTGGTATAAATCACAATGGACAAGAGGACGTGTCTGTACATGAAACTGTACCGCCTTAAGCGTTGTTGTCTTACTTATGGCATTACAGGAATTTGAACATAGATTAGTGATCTGCCAAACGAGTATGTCGTCACTGCTCCTCCGATATACGGTTCACTCACCTGATTCATCTTGTTTGAATGAGCGATGGGATTGGGGCGAGCGACACATTCGAGCGGGGAAAATAGTATCTGCCCACGAAATTTTCCAGAACACAGTAAGCCTGATTTAAAACACGGTAGAAAGCATGACATTATCCAAAGTGAGAAGTGTTATCTGGTTTCACGTGCCTAGAGGACGAGATGGTTCAATAGTAAGAGCGCGAAGGTCAGGAAGGTCCATGATTCGAACCCGACCTCTGTCTCTCGAATTGCACTGTCTAGGCTTGGGTAACCTAGCGGTATCCCCGCCATCCTGCTTTTTTCGTGTGGCATGGCAGTTAGGCACCCAAAGGGGTGCTACAGCTGAACGATTCACGTGGCAAGCTACTGTTGGGCTTATTTCCGAGCACACTGGGCACATGTCGCTCATAATCATATCATCAGCAAATCCAATTCTGCTGTGTTAAACTGTTGTCACCCATCACGTGATGTTCTGGTTTTCAATAGAGGCCCTGCCCTCATCACAAGCCGTTCCTTCCTTCTATAGAAACTCGGAAATTTGTGAACCGTCCCAGTCGAAAATTATGAATACAGCAGTCCCTATATACGATGATTACTGTACGATTTCTGTGTTACCTTCCAATCCCTTTCAGACAAATTTAAAGAAGTAGCAGCAGTTTTTGACAACTGTCAAACGGTGCGTCAAATGCAGGACCTTATCGCCAACTACATTACTCTGGAGGGTTTCTATATGCGAGAAACCGTTCTCAAGGTAAGCCTATTACAGCATCCCTGTTTATTATCAATGGGTTGATGAAGAGAATTTAGATTCAAGACGTTTCTCTTTGTATACTGTTCCCCAAATTGATGCATATCCTTTCTGATTCTGCAAAGCATCTTGTGATTTCAACTTCGAGTGCCTTTGGTGTCTTTCTGTTTAATCCCATGTCGTTTCACTTTCACTTGTGTCCAAGGCTTCGCCTCCTTCTCTCCATCTGGCACTCCGGCCAATTTTTAATGTAGGAAAAGATGAGATTACACTTATGGACATTCGGTCTCTGGTCCTAAAGCTGTGTTACCTCCACTTTCTGTGAGGAATATTGTCGGTCATGGCATCGACTTTACACAGGGTAGCAGTGTCCCAGCTACTGACCAGATCTTTGCCATTCCGTGACCATATATTGATTATGTGATCGATCCTATCGGTCGCATTAGTTGTGTCATACGCAGAAAAGTAGGGTCGTGGAAATCTCAGCTTAGGATGCTTCTTTGAAACCATGAAAATCTTGGCACTTGATTTGAAGTGATAGTTACTACCCTAGGAATAATGGGAACAACGTTAAATTAGAATCAGACGGATATGCAGTCGGAAATGGGGCTGTTTTCAACCTGTCTGTGGCCTTCATTATTTGATATTTCTTTCATTTTTTCCTAAAGCGGCTATTCTGCTTGAGTTCTCCGATTTCTGTACGACGTTCATTTCACTTTCAGCGCTTGCACAGTCCTTTCTGTGAACTTCGTGACCTGCTAGATTCGGTTACTTTGTTAAAGTTGACTATATCTGGAGATGGACGAGTATACTGCGGCACATGTCACACAGCCGTATTGTGGATGTAGTTTTTGCTGCTGTTCTGGAATTTCTTCGTCTAATTCATGTCAATGTCATCGATACTGGACCCAAAAGTCGGAGATGAACTGAAGAAATTTCGGGGTGAACTGTAGCATCATTTATAGGAGGATGACTCTATGCATACATGCCTTTTCAAACTCCGAGATTTAGTGGACCACAAAGCTAGGCTTAGTTGAAAGCTTCAGATGTATGACTGATTGAAGGCCCTTATCAAGGCATCGTGTACGGGTTACTTGGGATGGTTCACTCGTTAGGTGGTCGGTTCCAGATGGCGACACAGGTAGATTCAACTCTCGGACATGCCACGTTAGGTTGGCCTACTGTGCTCGAGAAGTCACGTATGTTCACCATAACAAATTTGTGGGGTGTGCGGTGGTTCTAGCTTTCACAATATACAGCCCGAAACAATTGATTGTATGGTCTCCAGAATCAGGGGTTACTCTAAATTGGACATTGCCGAATATGATATTCCATACAACACTCCGATAAAACAAAGGTTTATCATAAAATAAGAGAAAGTGATAGCTATATGGACTTTTGACGGATTTGTTGTACCCGGCTGACGCAATGTTTGTCGCAGCTTATTTACCTCCACCTGAAGTCGAATTAAGCTGGTGGATGACAGCGACTTCCACACTATTCCGTAAAAGTTTTTTGGATGTCTGAAACCACCGCATACGTGAACCATCAAATTTGCCTCTATCCCATCGATGTGTCTACCTATACAACACGATCAGCTCCTATAGGCTTAACACAGTGGTCAGCACGGCGTGGGAGAAAAATTATCACCAAAACTTAAAGTTGAATATGATTTAACATAGCAGAACGGAATGAAGAATGGTACGAAACTTTTGGGCAATGCTGGTGCTGCCCAACCTCTGCCTCTTGAATTCCCCTGTCTAGGTTCGGGTAACCCGGCAGTATTCCAGCCCTTGTGCTTCTTTCGGGTAGCATGGCAGCTAGGCACCGGAAAGATGTTACAGCTGAACGACACACCCGCCCGTCACAGTGTTTTGATAAAAATGTTTGATCGTGAGTGCTTCGTTCTCCTGACTCTTTCATGTCACATCTTGACTTATGATACCTTTGTTTCGAGCTCGGAAACATCTGAGCTTGTCTGTGAATATCCAGTTCATCCTGTCTTGGAATATTGCCATGAAGTTCGGGCTGTCACCTCTTAGCTATCACAACCTGATTTCAATCAGAATGTACTTCATATCCTTCTGACCGGTAAGCTGCAGAAGCTCACCATCGAGAAGCGGCTTCCCTTGATTTGTTTAACGCTACTGCGATAGGCCAGCACTAGGTCCCCTCCCTCACCCACTCTTCTTGCTTCTTCTCATTTCGGGTCTTTAAATATAGTTGGATAAGCCTTGTTACTGTACTGCAGTGGCGAGATGGCTCAGTGGTTAGAGCGCGAATTCACCAGAGTTCCATGATTCGAGCATGATCTCTGCATCTGAACTTCTCTTATCTAGGCTTGGACAATCTGGCAGTATCCTAACCGTCTTCCTTCCTTCGGTTGGCACTTCGGTGAGAATGCCGAAAGGGTGTTATAGCTGAACGATTTCTTTGTTTCAAAAGAATATATGTGGTTGTGGTACTGGTAATATCCTCATTCTGAGGGAATAGAATACTTTGACGAGAGCTATTTCGATACTGGGGATCAGGCGATATTTCTCCACAGGTATGGCTCAAATTTTTTGTTCATTACCGGAAGGGGAAAATAGATGACAGTGAAAGAAGCCATATTACTAGACTGGCTCACATGGCGCCTACCTGGAACTATTGAGAAAATGACTACGTTACATGGACCACGACCCCTAGACCACTTCACGATTTTGGTCAAGACTGGCTGTAAGTTGTCCCACTGCGCTCCAGCAGTGTTGCTAGTCAAACCGACCACTACATCGTCGGTATATCTAAATCGTATGAGGGAATCAGCAATGCACGTGTAACTCATTTTGAGGGAGAATAAAGATGATATAAATCACTGAAGCACATTAGTATCAATACAGAGGAGAGTGGGTTTTCGGTCACCCAAGTTTGTAAATTATATCTGGTTTATGAACTATTTCGGAATCAACCTTGGAGAATTTTTTCAGTCCCATCCTCTGCAAACAGCTGCAGTCACCAGACGCGTTTGTATAATGGGAAACGACAGCCGTACAGCCTCTCTTTATCCCTTCTCATGCGGGAGGACAACTAA
The DNA here is from genome assembly GCF_000715545.1 of Opisthorchis viverrini. NCBI lineage: Eukaryota > Metazoa > Platyhelminthes > Trematoda > Opisthorchiida > Opisthorchiidae > Opisthorchis > Opisthorchis viverrini. The sequence goes on along the minus strand of NW_008751874.1, from coordinate 82,305 downwards.
GTGGACCAGATCCAAAGCGTTGTGTGGCGTAGCTGCCGAATGTCAATATGCTAGCTACCGTTAGTCTTCATGAAACAGGGTAGTTTTTACCTTTAGATTATTCCTAGGCTTGGGCAACCTGGCAGTATCCCAGCCCTCGTGCTTCCTTCGGGTGGCATGGCAGCTAGGCACCGAAAGGGTGCTACGGCTGAACGCTTTTTCTATTGGCAGAAGCCACGTGATGTGAGTTCCGTAATGGAAGCTGAGTGGCGCGATGTTCTAAGTGCGAATTATATCATACTGATAGCTAGGATCCAAAAGTAATTGCGCTCGCCTGAGAAAATGTTGGCGGAATATCTCTGAGATCGGTTCAGATTCCCGAACCACTACAGATAGAGTAACATGTTTGTCGGATCATATCAACAGAAATCTTATCGTCCATCCTCACGTACTTAGCATTGTTTCTTGGTGTGAGAACTGTGGTGAATGGTTTCATGTAGAGTTTGGATGAGTAAAAAATTGATGAGAACGTATGGGAACTAAGTGTAGGGTTGCAGACTGCCTTTTTTGGTTAGTGGTCTTGGAGCAGACTCGTGAACGCCCTGACAGATCCAGCCAGGTTCCGTCTTCGTCGTCACCATCACTGACGTCGAAAGTGTAACAGTGTTGAACACTGATGCATCGCTGTCGCACAGCCACTAGTTATTTGGAAGCCTTATTTCGAAGGAAAGACTGAAACTGGGTGGGGAAGGGACTTAGTGCCAGCTTATCACAATCATTCCGAGGTGTCTACACCTCGAGAAACTCATTCAGACAATCTGGATATAAACTGACAACAAAAACTCCATTGACATCGATTAGTAGCCATATCTTTCAGTGCCTCTAACCAGGTGCAGTGGTGATCACGCGGTCTCCATCCTAGAAGACGGGTCGCATCGACATCACCTAGAGGTCTCGTTATCTCTTTTGTACCTTTGTATCAGGTCAAAGGTTGACCATCCCTCTGCCTGCACCACTGAATTGAGCATGCAAACAGCACTCAGCAAGAGATAATCCGGTATGCGCAATACGTGACCTATCGGACGACACTTCTGTTGCTATACCGATTTTTCGACGGAAGCTCCCGAACACCCGTTTTCTGATTGCCTCGTTGCGGATTCGCTGACAGTAACTTACGCTAGCTATGCTTTTGAGACATTGGTTGTCGAAGACTTCACCTTGCCTTACAAGGTGCTTACGGTTACCTGAGCAACTGTATCCCAGTTTATTGCACCACTTAAAAGTGATGCTGTGCGAACCACAGTTGCTCTTCTCAGGGGGGACCACTCATTCGAGCAGCATGCTTTTCATATTAGTTCAGTTCTTCCCAGGGCTGGTGGACCCGTATAGAATCAACTGCGTCTCAGGAAGGCTGTTTTGTGAAACTAATCAATCATACTAATGGTCACTTCGGCCCTCCGGTTCACTTGCTTTATTGCAAACTGCTTCTTTGAAGAAGTGGAACGGCCACGCTGAGACATTTTTGTGGTGCGATGGTTCAGATGTGTTCCCTAGAATCTTCCCAACTTCTGTCTTAACCATTTATTGCACGATCTGATTCACAAAGTACCGGAGCAAAGCATTCTGGTGCAGAATTTCCATCCAAGCGTCCAAACATTCGGATAGTGGCTAGCCATGTAAAATATCTCGTGCACATTTTGTGCGCACACCAGCCACTGGGCTTCAGGTAGTTGCAACAGCTACTGCAGTGTCTAACTGTAATGGAACACATCCAGGTGGCTTATACGCATTCTTTGGGTGGTTTAAAATAACAAACTCGCTGACAGGTTACCGATTTTCGCTTCAGTTACTCTCACTCATTTTAGCGGAGCGTTTCATGAGAGGGCAATGAATGGGACATTGTCGGTCCTACTTTTTTGCCGTTTTTTCTCGCTTTTCCTCCAGCCTAACCACTACCCGTTTGCCTTTTTAGGCAGTCACATCGGACGAGGTTGACGATTCAACGAAGACTTTACGATTTGCCGACGACGTATTTTTTATACTCAAGCAGTGCCTAAGGTTGGTGAATATATGGTCTCCCCGTCTTGCTTTTTACTTTCGCTACACACGGTGAAGTTACAGGAACGGACAGGCTCCAGGTTTTTGTGACACCTTTTGTAAACTGTACAGTCAGATGACAGCCAGATACCGTTGAACTGTTCCTCTGTGTTTTTCACCCATTTTTACGGCTGCAAACCGATCCAGGTTGCTAGAGTGCCGAAACAAATTTAGCCTCTAGATTAGGTGGTGTATGCAATCGAATGTCAGTGTTGTAAGCTGCATAATGTTTGGCGTGCTATCTAGGATTCATGTACAAAGGCCATCGAAAAACGAAAGCTTGTTGCATACTGTGAATTGCTCAGAAACCACGCCCATTTTAAGTAACTACGGTCGATATTCTCCATTATTTACTATTCATCAAGCTTAGTCTGTTATTCGTCCTACAGTTTTGTTTTAGGAGTTTTGGGGTGTGCACTTAAGTGCACACCGTGATTACACTCGCGAGTTTGTTTTGATCTAATATGCCCTGCGGGGGCGAGATGGCCCAAGTGGTTAGAGCGCGAATTTACTGACCGGAAGGTCCGTGGTTCGAATCCGACCTCCGCCACTCGACTTCCCCTGTCTAGGCTTGGGCGACCTGACAGTACCCCAGCCCTCGTGCTTCCTTCGGGTGGCATGGCAGCTAGGCACCGGAAGGGTGCTACAGCTGAACGCTTTCTTCTTCTTTCAATATGCCCTGCAAGGTACATTTTTTCCGTTTGTCTGCATTGCTGTTGTAGCCCTAGTGGAGTGGGAAGAAGTGGCAACGTCTGCACGTTTCACCTGACAACGTGGACAAGAGCAACTCGGCCCAATGAGTAACAACACTCATTGAGGAAACGGAAAATACGGGGTATATACCATCAACAAGAACGCCCACGCACGCCGAAAATCGCATGCCTTTTTTCTCATGCATTTTCGGGTGTGTTAATTTCCATTCCTACGATGAAACTTTCATCAGTGAGCCTGACTGATTGAGCTTCAGTTAATGAGATGTATCAGTCAGTTGTTCCAATATTTCTGACCCTAGATTCTTGCATTCACATGTCCGTTGTGCTTGTTGCGATTGGGTTGTATTCATGTGAGTAAGTTTCGAAAAGTATGTGCATATGTTAAAGCACCTAACTAGACATTTGTTTTCTCGTGATGTTTTTCTACCTTCAATCCACTTTCCTTCCTCTGCCTCTGGCCATCCAAATTTAGCCGGGCCCTTTCCTCTGGTAGTGTTGATGGAATCTGTGCCATGTTGAACCATGCGCGTACAATTTTGCTCGACCATTTGGTCTCCCATACTTTATCACCACGAATTCGGGCAGGATTTCCATCAGGTTGGATACAGGACGCTTACAGCTACATGCAAAGTAGTGTAGCCGCAGGTATGTCACTACCGTTTATTCTGTGACTGCGTTTTGTGGACCCCAAAATGACTGACCTCTTTGCTAACAAGTAGTAACAAACAAAATTCGACTGATCACATAACTGTGATTCTTCGGTCACTTGAAAACCACGCAGTTAAAACTCGCCCTCCGTTTACTGATAATTACTTGCATTTGATCGATTGTGTGTTAGTGAGACAATCACCGAGCAAGTGTTTATTTTGTTCCATCACCCGACGCAAAGCTGTCATTCTCTCGCGGTTTCCGGTTTCAGCTTTGCAATGGTCCTGTGTGCTACACTGTTTGGAATTTAGTTGCCAGGGTTCCAGACATACCAAGAAGTCCAACGGGGAGTGGTCGGACGAAGAACAGTGGGTCTCCGTACTGCGATAAATCGTGTTCTAAAGCGGTTTGGTGATAAGTTCATACTGCTTGCTCCTACGGGTTTGTGAGAATAGTAAGCCATTCCCCCAGGCGGCCAGCACGCCCATATTTGTGGAAGTAGCGGTGCTGCTTCCATCCACCCCCCAAAATATGACAGGTTAGAAGAGGTCTACCCTAAACCCGCACACTCCGATTTCCCACCGGTGCAACTTCTATTGAGGTCGATGTATAATTAAAACCTACTGAGAGCCCTATGTTGTACCTGCTTTGCACCGCAGCATGAAGAATGGTTCATGTGTGCCTTATTCCTTGTGCTCTCAGGCACTGCATGTCAGAAGGTCAGACCACTGAGTTACCGGCTCCTACTAGAACCTCTTGAGTATTCGCTGCATCGTGGTTCGAACTTCCCAGCCAGAATCTAGGGTAGATATTTCCGAACAGAGCCATACATTCCTCCTCTGCCTTCTGGATCAGCCGTCATCGTCAATAGTGTGACATCAGTGCTCAACACTAACGCTTCACTGCAGTACAAGTGTGATTTATTTGAAAGACTAGTTGTGAAGAAAAGAGCAAAGGTGGGCAGATGAGGGTCTTATTGCTACCTTAATACAATCATTCTGAGGTGCTTGCACCTCTAGGCAATCTGGGTAGAATCTGACAACAAGAACACCATTGGCATTGATTAACAGTCATATCTCTCCAACCAGGTGCAATGGAGATCACGAGTTCCCATCCTGGAAGGTGCGTAACACAGACAGCACCCAAACGTTTCATAATTTCATCCATCCCCTCCACCAACTAAAGGGTTGGCCACCTGTCTGCTTCTGCCGCTCCCGGGACGGAAAACAGCACTCTTTGGCGTGCGCAATATATGGCCTAACCAACGCAGCTGGATACATTCCTTAATTTTCCGACGCACAACCGGAACGCGCGTTCTAATTGCCTTGTTACTCATTCGCCAACCACACCAGCCCACACGAGCTATGGTCTTGAGAGAACGATTGTCGAACACCGTACGCGTCTCACTTCCGTTGCTCGAACAGGCCAATTCTCAGAGCCAAACGAAAAAACAGACCCCACTGTTACTCGATAACACGTCCCTTGATGTTCATGGATATACCGGATTACGCCATAGGTTTCTCAAACAAACATGACCCGAGCCCTGCAGGTTCCTACATTGACCTCAGCGGTTAGAACGCGAATTTATGATAGGTCGGTGATTCAAACCCGGCCTCGGCATCTCGACTTCTATGTAGGCTTGGGTAACGCGGCAGTATCCCAGTCCTCGTGCTTCTTCTGGGTGACATGGCAGCTGGGCACCGAAAATGTCCTATAACTGGCATTATTGGCCTCACCTGTCACACTACAACCGGAATCAATACAACTTTCAACATATATAACAACGCTGAACATCTAGTCTCACTCCCTGTATCGTACGTGGCGTGTTTAATGACTGCATGTCAGCGAGTGTGATATCACACCTTGTGGATGCAAAGTGTATATCAAAGAACGGGGTGACTTTGGCTAGTTCATCCAAAGGCACCTGCGCCCTCTCTTTTTCGAAGACGAGGACGATATCGTCTGCCTGTCCCAGATCAACTAGGTTTTCGTCAGCAGCTATTTGAACACCGGGGCTTTGAAGACCTTCCAGCGTTCGTCTCATTATTTCACCGGTCACGAAATTAAATGGGAATAAAAATAATGGGCATTCCTGACGGACATTAATTTGTGTGCGAAAGCTTTTGGTGAGCTCTCCGTATACTCCCACGCACCGGAATGTCTGAGAACACAGAGAACTTATTATGTTCATAAGCGTTCGGAACATTCCTTGTGGGGAACAGACCATTCGACTGGAAATCCAGGAATACTAGAATTATACGTATGGCGCTGTTCTAGCACCTGGCGGAGTGTGAAGATTCGGTCAACGCAACCCCTGCCAGACCGGGATCCCGCTTGCCGCTCTCAGGTTAATGTTTCACGCACCACCACAAGTTATGCCAACGGTCTCGTTTTGTAGCGCGTTCATGCTGTTGTATCACACCCTCTAAGAGCCCCTTTTTTTGGAAACGGGCACAATCACCTTTTCTCCCAAGTTGTCTAGGAAAGTGTCCTTTTCCCAGTTGCAGACAAGCAGATCACTGAGGAATTTATTCCCGCTTTTGAACTATGCGGATGAGAAGTCATCCCGACCAGAAGTTCGGTGGCACTTGAGAGCAGAGGTGCAGTCATACGAGGGGATCCTGAGTTCAGCATGCAGGGTTCTATTTCACCTTTAATATTCTAATTATTCACAGCGGCTAACCACGATTGAGTCTGGAGAGTGATGGGGCGTTAAGCCCTAACACTGCACTTGCGTTTCCAATTTTCGTCTCTGATACACAACACACATCTTTGTCGGGCGAGTCCAGTGCGAGAGCTTCAGAGTACGAACATTAAAAACAACCGTTGTATCAAGGCTTGAAGATAGATTTTTAGCTGATGCAGGACGAACGGAATCATTACCTCTGACTGATGGTACTACAAGGAGAGCTATTAATGAGGTGGTGAGAGGGGGAAGAAAAAGTACGGGAGAGGGAAAAAAGGAAGGCGTTAGCAGTTGTCTGGTTTCGCTTACCCGCCCTACTGCGTGCAGCACGTTAGGTCGCCCGGCTGATGACACTACGCAACGACCGCTGTATCATGAAAGTATTGTTAGTTGTAAGTGTCTTGGTTTTACGTGGACTGAGATACTGCCAGGGCGCCCACACTTAGATAGGTTGGCGTATGGTCCCAGGCGAAAGTCTTCGACTCAAAACCATTACCTCAAGGCAGCAGTGTTTGGCGGAAGTGCCAGTGCATTACCATTTTAAGGAGCGAATTGCTATTCCCTCATCTGGGAGGGTCAGATGGCTTTGTTGGTCATACATCCAAACATTGACCAACGTCGTACGGGAGACTGCGCATGCCGCATACATCCCCGAGAACAGGTTCATGGGGTCATGGAGGCACACAAACCGTCATATCACGGTATGGTCCTGTCTCTTCATGACGGAACACACTTCCGTATGGTTGAAATACCATACGGATCTGGGACGATCTTCAACTGACCGCTCCGTGTTATGTATGCTGTGATGATGCAACAGTTTGCATTTGTTATGCTTGATTTTATTGGCACATGAATTTCATTTGTCACATTACGAGGTCCCTTTAGTCAGTCATTCATCTATTAAACGTGTAACAAAGGTAAATTGGTTCACGCTTTTGCCGAAACTGGGAAAATGGGGACGGAAACACCAGCCAGCGGAGTGATGGCCTTACAGATTAATTTATACATAATTGTTCCAACATAGTGCGAGGCGAGGTATGTTGTTGCTACCCGCTCTCTCTCCCCCTCACCTTGATCGTTTATACTTTAGACCGTTTACTTCATTGTTTCAGTCGTGACTAATCAGTCAATCGATTGCTTGAAAGATAAAACCCGCAAACCCGTCTGATTTATCGTCTTTTAAATACATTCTACCCACTGGTCATGGGGCGGACGGCAATACAACGTCGCAACGCCAACTTAAAATTGATTATCTTTGGTGACACCGTGTTAATTACTTCACACTAACCCAGCTTGTTTGCACGAAAGAATTGAAACAAGCTGTTAGCTTACCCGAGACACAAGAACCAGACCTGATGGGCCATCAGTGTTCTGTTCCAATGTTTTATTCCTATCAATTTCTACGTATGATATGAAATTGGTTATTTCTGCTACTCTTGCTGAAGAACCCACAGCCTTTGTCTTCTTGCTGTGTTATTCAAAGTGACTTGATGTTTTGAACTCGTCTTACACTTCACTCAGAAATGTCCTCAAAAATACGCATATTTTTGAGCGATGCTTGATTGCCCACTGTTCATACACGCAAGTACCCCAGTCATGAGTGGTGCCTGTGAATTTTTAGACATTTAACTACATCCATCCTTTTCCTCACGTTTTAATCAATGTGCTAGTTTTGCTGCCTATCCAACTCATTTTTTCATCCAGTCACACCAGTTGCTTCCTCCTCCGGATTTGTGGCAAGTAGCACCGGTGTCGGTACTTCTTCTGCCAGCTCTGCTAGCAGTTCAGGAAACGTGGCCAGACAACAGTTTCTGGTTGCCTTGAATACACTGGAGGCTTGCTTGAACAACCTGGGTACGTTGACTGGCCAACTTGAACGTGATCTCAATGCTCTGTTCAACAAACCAGAGGATCCTGCTTCTAGGAAAGTACAGGTTAGTACCATATCCGGACTGTCGACTTCGGAGCCGGTTTCGTCTGAAGTTTGATTGATGTATATAGGACAACTAAGTGAAGATACGTGTGAGGTTGGTGATGTCTCTGTGTAAGTGTTGTTAGCTCGTATTCCGGCAACTAGGATATTAGCGAAATTTGTGGGGAAATTTGTGCGTTTTTGTATTCCTTTTGCGTCCGAATATATAGTACCAGGTCAACCAACGGACGATAGGACCGTCAGATTACTTCCACAGGTTCGGCGTGAACGGTGATCTCCGGCTGCGATTTATCCTTCGGAAGGTTTAATTTGGAACTTCATCCTACATGTTTGGTCAATTTATTTTGGCATATGACAACCATAATTCATTCGTACAACTCACGTCATGACATCCACTATTGATTGGCTCCTTAGGTGGCAACTTTCCAAGGTCTTGTGGGACTTATAATTTCTCAGCACATAACGAGTTGTTTTTAGGTGGCGGAAAGGTTGTGCGATTTCAGTTGGGATACAACCTTTAGAAAGTAGTCAGTGTGCGCTGAAAATCTGAAGAGCGTTGTACAATTGTGTCATCTTTGTTAGGGATCATCAGTTCAGTGATTCGAAACTTTCTGCAAGTGACTATAGCAGCGTTGGTAGGCTATAGTACCGGGATAGCATGATTGGCATCGGTGATTCTACAACGGAACACACAATCTATGCGCTCGCGAATGCGAATAAAATTAAAAATCATGGAGTTGACTACACTGGAAAACCCGGGCTTTCTGGAGAGATGCACAATTAGTACGGACCGTTCTTAAGGTACCATTAGAAAGCGCTACCTCACCCCGATATTCTGTTATGTCTTTGTCCATAACTTTCACTGAAAATGTGGAGTAGACCTGATTTCTGTGTAAAAATAACTTTCAGATGATTATTTTTGTAGGAAAACCATTATGGGGAAAAGTATTAGTTGCTATCCTTAATGAGGAGGGCTATCTTCAAGCGTATACCGATTATCGAACATCAATAAAGTAAAACATGAAAAACCGCTAATAATGTGTAAGCTATTGAAATTGGTTTTGCTACTTAGGAGACCAACCAATAAAACCGAACACTCCATAATAGTGAGTAAGCCCGGGTTAGAGACACGTATATTGGCACGCACTCAGCGCATAACCGCTCCGCTCCTCAACAATTCACTGGTGATGTTGTTGATGAAACGTTCTCAAGTAAATTGTCCAGTTCAATGGACAAATCAACCATCGCGTCTTTCTGTTTTCATTGATGTTCTGTTGAGTCTGTCTCCGCTCTGAACTAATATATTCTTCACGAGGACAGTTAGTCCTTGTTTCAGTGCAAATTTATGCACTGAGTGCGTTTGCTAACGTTTGCTGTTTCCCTTAGGTCTAGTCTTCTTGTTCAAAGTGTCATCATTTCAGTCTTCTTCCACGTTGAGTTCTTCGAAGTACAGGCGATATCCTCAGTAACGAAGGACAGGAACTTCTTGAACTTGTCGTAATCACCCGATGACTTAATTCACCTGAAAATGGTCGATTTACTACTCGAAGTAGTTCAATGGTTACACTTTGGGTATCACATCCTTCAAAACAAACTTGACTTACCCGCGGGATGAGTATTACATGAAGTAAATGATGTACACGAGTAGACCTGGATTTTGGCTTGACCTAAAAGATGAATTTCTTTTGTTCCAGTCTCGCAAACATTCACTGAACTTAGTGAGTGGCGCCTGAATGTTCCACGACTCACAACTTTCATGCCATGGGTAGTGCTCCAGTTGATGGATTGTGCTTATTCAGTAACTTGTGAAATGCAAATCGACGTGTATGTAGCCTCGTAGAAGCGCTAGTTGGGCGACACCCTCAACGCCAAAGCATGTCGCTCCGGCTTGATTGGTTGACAACTATTGTTGTTCAGAGTTCCCTCGGAAGCAACGAGGCTTTCTGATATTTCATTCTGTGTCCGAATACAATAACTAGGGGACAAGTTCTGGAACTTCAAAAAGTCGTAGGGTGGCGTTTTCGAATAAAAAGAATCCTGCAAAAAGACGTAAGCAGTGCAGACTTCGTCCTGTTCGCAGCGTCAATCTGTGTATCATGCTTACTGGGCATTGTCAGCAGTGGGCATCTCACGTAACTCCATAGTGATTCGAACCAACAAACTCCCGGCTAGTAGTTGAAGACTAACCTGTTTACCCTCGAGCCATTGGTCGGCACTGTGATTAATGGGCACTTAAATTCTCTTCGCATTTGCACCCTTTAGCGACCTAGTTCTACGGTACCTGAAATCGTGGGGATAGGTTTTTTAGGTCGTGTGTGCTCACCTGGGTGCTAGATTTAAATCACGGCCGTGTTCTTACACACACACACACACACACAAGCTTTCAGTAGGTTAATTTAGAAATGGCCTTTTGAAACATGAAGTGTATGTTTGCCTAGGAAAAACATCGCCGATCAACAACCGATTGTGCTGAATCAAGCGAGTTACACTGGTGAATAACAAAGCTATCCTATCGATCTTCAGTGGGCGTGGCTAGCTGGATCTCACACCAGTTGATAATAAGCAACCTGTCAGGAATTTTTCTGTTGAATGTTTGGAACATGGAACCGTCCCTTCCATTTGTTCGTCATGCGTGCCAACACTGTGAGTGAAGGCAGTTTCCCTCAATATTTCCCGCATTCATTTGCAAGTCACGCAACAAGCCATTTGAAACTGGTCAAACAGTCTACGGACAATATACGAATGTAGCTTTTGACACATTTTTACTAAGACAATGCATGTTTCCTCCGACAAAGAAAATGTTCAGCCTCTACTTATCTTCCAGCTGGAACGCCTTAGTGAAACATCCATCCCACCTTGTGTTGTCGAGTGTTCCGTTGCTCTTGGCTGATCCGCGGGTATATTTCGGGGTGTTCGGGCGTGTAATATATGTACAAGCACAAGTTTATGTGAGTATAAACGTCATTTTAATTCTTTTCCAGGCCTGTTTGACCGAACTAAAGCATTCCACCTCTGAACAACTCCAACGATTGCTGGACTCAGGCTTGGAGCAATTGACCACATCAGTGATCCGTGGACACGTCAAGTCGGTTCTGCAAACTTTCGCCGGCATTCATTATGGCATTTCAGAGGTGTGTTGACAGTCGTATGACTCTGGCGTTGTTTCACTGTGTTGGTCTTTAAGCTGTTTCCCTTCGCCGATTGCACGTTTATTGTCCCGATTTCTAACAGATACGTGTGTTGTTTCTTATTGTTCATGTAGGATGACCTTGACATGTATGCGGCCAATGATCCTTGGGTGGAAGCCTGTGTGGCGGATCTGGAAGCCTTTCTGAAGCCATTCCGGGTGAGTCACTGCACCAGTTCTTCTTTTTGTGATGACATGTCATATTAAGGCCTCTGTGACTTGGTGGAGCGTGTTGATAGCCCTCCATATCATTAGTACCTCGTGACGGTGGCGAGATGGCTCAAGCAGTTAGAGCGCGAATTTACTGACCGGACGGTCCGTGGTTCGAACCCGAACTCTGCCCCTCGACTTCTCCTGTCTAGGCTTGGGCAACCTGACAGTATCCCAGCCCTCGTGCTCCCTTTGGGTGGCATGGCAGCTAGGCACCGAAAGAGCTACATTTTGTGATAGTTTGCTGTTGCATATATTTCATGTGCTTAAACAAAATCGAAAACGAACATCTCCCAACTGAAACATTTTTATCTTGAAAATCTAACGGAACATTGAATTAGGTACATTTTTGTCGTAAAACCAGAATTTTGTACATCCATTTTTTTACCACTCTTATTTCAAATTAGAATATTCTGTCCGGTGGCAACACCGATCGGGTTGTTTCGGTCCTCACCACAGAATTGGCTCGACGACTGGAATTTCTTCTTCAGCGCAAGTCCTATAATCGCGTAAGTGTGGCAGTCATGCGTACGTTTGTTTAGAGCATCAGTTTTTTCGTTCCATCACTCGTTATGAAAATGGACAGTTGCGCCTGAGACGTGTAACACCGTTTCGGCTTTTCCGTAAAGAAGGACAACGTTCATATCCAAACAAGCGGTTCTCAGCTGCAGTCTAAATGAGATTTGAACTCTAAGAATGGGCATCTTATCGTATCGTTGTAGAAAGGTGCTCAGTCGAGACGATAACGTTGGATGGACTGCGCACCATTGAAAAAAACGTCAGGATTATTTAAGGTATTGCGTATTTCCGGTACTGGGCGATTCCCACGTTACAGGCTTTACCCGAAGCTGTAATTGATATTTATCTTGTGTCGAGTTTGGGGTTACCGAAATGTCACTCCAAGAGAAACGGTTCCTTTTGAGAGGAGGCAATAAGAATTCAGGACTTCTGGGGCGGAATCATCACGCCTTATTTGTACTCGGGGTTCCTCAGTCAATTTGTTGAATGCGCGATGGAATACTTCACTTATTCTGGCTAACCGCTGTTCAGTGCACATCCGTGGGCGAGCGGCGTATATCCATGTAAGTCAAGCGGTCACTAGTTCCTTCGACCTGGGTCAGCGAGAACAAGCAATTGTGCATCACCCAGTCTATGCAAAAGTTGGGCCTGGTATGGCTATTCATGCGTGAATTTTAGAAGCAATCGGTCCTACTTGTTACTCGACACCACCTGTATCTTTCACAATTGACAGACGTGTGGAGCCCGGTCTGGCTTACCTTCCCATTATACTGCAAATAGCCACGCTTATAAAAAGATTTTTGAAAGCTGAACATGGTCTGGTGGACGACTTGGTTCATAGTACACTCACTGGCACCCCAATTTGGTTTTGACGGGCAACTCATCTGGATCCCAACTGAATCTACCGTTGGTGAATTTTTCAGCGACCTTATGAGTAGTGTACTACGTCCACACATGCATCGCTATATCTCGAATATCCCCCAACTGAAGCATAAGGCCCACTGGTGCAGCATATTCAGTTGCTTAGATTCAGCTGGGTTCCAGGTGAGTCCCGTCAAAACCGATTTGTATGCAGATGAGTGTATTTCCCATGCTTCTCCATCATTGGAAAAGAAACTGATGTTCTGCCAGGTCAGTCCGACCACCTCAGTTTGTTCGGTCATCAGCATCGTCGACAGCATGGCATCATTGTTCGACACTGATGCTTCGCTGGCGTACTTTGTTCAGGAATCAGAGAATTGCAAGGTGGTGAATGGTAACCCCGTGTTTTACCAGAACTTTGATTTCAACCTGAGAGTTACATCAAGAACTGCGATATCTCGAATATCGTACCAACTGAAACAT
>NW_008751874.1:59334-68969 GCF_000715545.1 Opisthorchis viverrini | reverse complement strand
CAACACATTCAGTTGAAGAGCGTCATAAACGAGAGATTCGCTTGAGTCTCTTGCGAAAACCAAATTGATTTGCAAATGAGTGCTGTTCTCAGTCTTTTCATTTTCGTTATGTGATTTGTTTCGGACCCTTGCTTCCCATCATTTGTGGAGGGCATCTCCTCCATTCTCTATCATACGCTGTCTCCTGTTTTTTTTTCCGCTTGCCAGTTTGGTGCGATACAGTTGGAGAAAGAAATGCGTTGCCTATTCGCCTACCTAACCAGCATTACGTACACTGCATTACGGGACCACTTCACGCGGCTGCTACAAATATGTAACTTGCTCAACTTGGATAAGGTGAGTGATTTTTTTAATGGAGGGTTCTCATCCCTGAGAGAAATCTAAATTTATCGAAACTATTCAAACGGATGGACTTATTATGGCCCGCTCTACGAAGATAGTATCACTCAAATGAACATCAAGCGATTTCTTGGTGTTTTTTGGTCGAGGGGGACAACCCTAACGGTCTTCTGTTCGTTAGTTGAATCTCATTGCACCTAACGAAAAACATCTTTTCCTCGTCCACAATCGTAGGTCATCTAACTATCAGTAGATTTTTCTGTACATGAGGCTCAGTGGTATTTGTGCGTTATTATGCTCTGTTGTCTTCTATAGCGTTTTACACATTCGAAGCTACTTCAAGTCCTTGCATGATGGGAAAATTTGTGATGTTCACCACGCAGTGTTGTACTGCTTCTGTTTTGTTATGCTAACAAAGGCTTCAATGTGGGTTCGTAGATATTCTTTCACTGTCTCTCTGTAGATTAAGGACCTGATTCATCAACTGATCGCCTGAATATCCGTGAAACGAACGCCCCACCCTATTTAGACTGTGTAGGCCAAAGTACGGATCAGATGGTATCATTACAGATTTTATATTCAATTTCAACTTCTTTTCACTTTATTTATTTCAACTCAGGTTGACGAGGTGACATTCTACTGGAATAGCCCGAATTGGCGCTTGCTTCCGAATGAAGTCCGTCGAATCCTGTCACTTCGGTGAGCTGTCCTTCAGTTCGTTGTGATATCTTTAGGGGTAGCAAGTTCAACGCACACCAGACTGAGCTGATTATCACGGTTAGATTAAGGTATTCCAAAGTGATTGTGTACCACTGGGTGTGAACTCAGCATTTTATTTGGCAGACAAATCTGTCTGGTCCTTGTTTATTTCAATCTTTAACTCAGTCGTGTTCGAGAGGTGATCGTGTGGGCAATGAGTGACATATACAGCGATATGGTCGTGTCAAAACGGGAGTTGTGATAAGTGGCGTCGTTAGATGCCAGTAGTACTGTCACGATGTTTTAGTGCTTGCCCGTTTTTCAACCAGACACTGTGTGAAGATGTGTGGTCTTAAGTGCTTTTGGATCAGAAACCACTTCATGCATGTCACTCCTTTGAATAAGCTGTTTCGTACTTCGGTTCGAATGATGTGGCGAACGCCTATCAAGAGACAAAGCAACCTCGGTAACTGCTGCTTTCCCATAATGCACTACATCTTCGTGTTTCATCACATTTCACAACTGTAATCGGCTATAGATAATTCAGAACGAGAATTTGTTAGGTTCCGAGCGAACAAGGTCAACGCAATGATGATGGGCTTTCCAGTCCTAAAATTGGTGCACTATTTCGATTATCCCCAATCCAGCCCTGTTTTTGTCTTCAAGGTGGTCACCGTATCCGCGGGAATACACCAATGCATCTGAAAAAAACACTGGGACACACAGTCGGTGCGGCGTTGTAAAAAGGTCTCACCCAGAGGGGAGAGTTGATAGCTCAGATTGAGGTCGGTGGTTGATTTGTTCGCTGAGCTTGGCAGGTTTTATGCATTTGTTTCGTAACCCGTCTAGTTGATATCCTCAGTGTGTGGCAGTGTCCCTGTGTAGGCCAACATACCGGTAGGTCACGAACCGTTTGTAGCTAATTTAACAACCTAATCAAAAATCATATGTTCCACAAAACAGGTCACTGAAGATTCATATTTCCATGAAGAACGGGGTAGGAGATATGCACGCTCTATGGAAAATTTTACTGGAGATTATGCACGAATATTCGTCACAACTAGAAATATTGAAACGCCGTCACAGTTTTCGGAGTGGAATTGTTGCTTTCTAAGGAAGACGAATGTTACGCGTACATCGAAATGATTTTCTGCCACTTTACTTCTGTGAATACTTTCTCACCACACATTCTCACCAGGCGCTCGCATCAGCGTAAAGTCCAGTTTTCGACGCCTCGGGAAACTTTTGTTTCCCCAAGTTATGGGGCATTGTCCTGCTCATTTAGTCCGCTAGGTGCTAAACTCGAATTCAGTGATTCCCTTGTTGACGCGTGGGTTGTACGGCTGAGATACTGCAGTTGTGACAATTTCTTTAGGCTGATGCATTTGTGACTGACGTGCAATTTGTTGAGGCCTAGTAACGTTGTGTGCCAGGAGGCTGTTTCAGACAGTTGGGCGTCCACATGTCCTGCTTCCCTTGAACCGTGATACGAATACTTAAGTACTGTGAAGTTCCTAAGAAGTTTAATCCAACCACAGTGATATTGGGTATTAGGTTCAACGTTTGGACAATGAAGCAGTAAAGCATCAGTGTTGAACACTGATGTCATGATGTCGATGATGATGATTGGACAATGATAGTCAACCTTTCTCTGAAACTAGAGAAGGCGTCCCATGCTAGCCTAAATTCTGAGAACTTTGACAACTATTTCTACTTCTCCACATAATACTGCACATGGCATCCAGCTTTATATGTAGCATTGCATTGGTTTCGCTGTTAGATTCCAGTAGATAATGCATGCACCCATAGGCGGCTTTACAGTGGACACTTAAGCTGAACTAATGCACTTCACATATCGTGAGTTTCATCTCTTCGCTCAATATTAATGAGTTGGTATTTACCTGTTAACAAACGAACGAGCCGTTGGTGAGTTGCCTCCCATAACTAGTCCCAATGACAACCGACATCTTTGTGTAAATACATGAGTCGGTTGTTTAAACTCACATCATTGCTAGCATTAACGGGAGAAGGTATCGGGCCACCATATATGCAGTGGTTTCCGGAAGGAATGGTCAATTATTGTGGGCGCGGTGACAAATAAGCTGAATGCACCTTGCATGAAAACACGTATTTAGCTAACATTTGCTGCGCGCACCGTTGTTATGTATTCCTCAGGCTTAAAATCGCGCCACAGAGACACACTGAATTCAATTGTCGATCTGACCTAAGTCCTCGTAGTCACATGGGACACTGAAAAAATCCCCACTGACGCGAGTTTTTTCTGCTGAATTCTATGCATCTGGTATTTTTTTTAGCCATGTGAACTGCTGTCTAATCTGTGCTACTAAAGCGCGAATAAGGGTGTTCATCTGCATCACGGTCTATCCATTTATTGCAATTCCGTAGAAGTGTTTCAAGAACCTAACAACAAGAAAGAGGAAACCAGTGTGACGTGGCATATCCATTAGCAAACCTACGGATAAGGAACGGAAACTGTTTTAAATCTAAGTTTTTGCAAGTTTGGACTAGATAGATAGATATTTCACACTGTTGGTTCGGGGATCCGTGTAGTATCTACCAAAAGGGTCGTCGTAACGCTGATGAAGGTGAGGAAGCTGGGGGAAGCGACCGCAATCTTTGTCGACGTTTTCTGCATTTTCTATCCTAGCCTACTCTTATCCCATGAGCTCCAAGACGCCATACATTGGTGGCATTACGTATGCATCGTGGGTCTGACAGGCCCAGATAGGACATTGTTAATGTCAGAACTCCAGGAACAACTTCGACTCCGCAACACAGCTGCCTCACGTTCCTCACAATTCGCAGAACCCTTTGAGTCACTGGATGACAGTTAGTATCTTCAGAACCATAGAGACTTATCTGCCAACTGATTTCTAGTTTGGTCTCCATTCATTTCCGATGTGGTTGATGGTTTTTTTCAGTATTTTAAACAGCTCACCTCTCTTGGAGCTTTCTTCACGAGAAATGCTGCATAGAGCTAATTGGTGTCTCCTCGACTTAAAATGTTAGTTTTCATTGTCATTGTTTTTGTTTATACTTCGGGTTGAAAACAACTGAGATATATGTTGTTTGTGATGGATGCTCCCCCTCCAAACGTTCAGTATGTGCTGTGAACACACACGACTAATCCATTTCGAGGTACTTCACTCGAATGTTTGCTTTCACTCTACTGCGGGTAGTAGCTGGGTTACATGATCGGTAGCTCCGACGCAGTAGGTCAGTATCGACTTGAAATTACTGGGTTTCTAGACGTTCTCCTAGTGCGATCTAGTACTGTCAAGCGGTTCGAACAAACCCCAGCAGTCAACAGGAAACTGTTTATTCACTGCTATTAATTTATAGTTTACATCATGAGTGTACAACCCAACAGAGCTCTTTGAGAGCTAACATGCCCTCTGTTCTAGTTCTGTTTACCCGATGGCCTTCTGACAGTGAAATCTCTCTGCATCAACTCATGACAGTACTGTCACCGCAGAGGTGCCGCTGTAGATTGTTATAAAACGGCGGTTTGTCGTGAATGGCACCTGAGGTCACGTTTACGGTTATATTTTATCTTGCAAGACAAACCCTGCAACTAGCCAGGTAGACAGGATTTCGCGTGGCTGTTACTACCAGGAGGGTGGAAACGCTTTTCGTATGGGTACACAGTAGACCATTTCTAGTCAGGCTTCGCGCTGGACGCTATGCTGCAGAGGGGTTCCGTCCGACGTAAATCTATTTCGTCAAATTGCATGTTTTTTCGGAGTTAGACACCTTTTGTCTCCATTTCCACAGAACCGATTTCTCCACGGACGAGATTCGTCGTCTCAAAATGTGAAACCCCGAATTTATGAAATTACTCGTTCAAGGCGCTGTTTCATCACTCAATTCGTTTTGGATAACGCATTGTTCTTCCCTATGGCTGTGTTTGTTTTTACTGCAAAATACTTATCTACTAAATAAATATTTCTGTTTTTGCTTGGATCATTGTGAGCACTATATTCGACCCTTTCAGTGGTATTTTTCAGCAAGTTTCTTAACGAAGCTTGATGAAATTTCAAAGTGCCTCGACAAAACTGAACATGGCCCAGTGTTAAGCATTTTCCGAACTGTCAAGCGTTGCACATCCCGTAAAGCATCTAGTCACCTCTAGATTTTTGCGGACACTGTCAAGCTACCTTGACATTTCAACCGGGTGCTGTCGGAACGTCCGAAAATGAAAGCTTTTTTGTTGCGATGCGATCGATCGGTTTGGCATCGGCGACCAGCTTGGATAATCTGGTCGTGGTAACATTGATACAAATTGAATTTCATCTGCTGGGGTACCTACTTGGAAAACAGGAAAAGTGAGAGAAATAACGGCTTGGCTAACATTGTCTGCGCCTGTGCTACGTGACTTGTTAATAGAATCAATGTAAGCCCAATGACCCCTTGGCTACGAACCGTAGCCTGGAAATAACCGATCTGGTGACCTGCTGTGTGACCACGCTATGTTCTAGAATGAAATGTGGAGCTCCCTTCGTTTATT
This sequence comes from Opisthorchis viverrini, assembly GCF_000715545.1. Taxonomy (NCBI): domain Eukaryota; kingdom Metazoa; phylum Platyhelminthes; class Trematoda; order Opisthorchiida; family Opisthorchiidae; genus Opisthorchis; species Opisthorchis viverrini. The sequence continues at coordinate 63,403 of NW_008751874.1, read as the reverse complement.
TTATCAATAGGATGCATAGCGCCACACAACTAGACGATCGGTTGAATCGGAAGTCGTCGGTTTTCACTGTATGAAGTCTTCAGTACAAGCACTTTGGTCCGCTACTTGTCAGACTTAGTACGGAGCAAGTGAGAAGCTAACCAAACGATCCGAAGCTTCTCGCTCAAGTTTTCCGCACCCGTTCAAGCTAGGACGTCGGATCCGTCGCTAGTTTTTATCTATGATCCCTGAAACTCACTCCTGTGATAACCGTGCTAAGGCCATTTGGTCGTAGCTCAGCTTATTCACGACCCCTTGCTGCATTCGGCTACCGGCATATTGTAACAAATATCCTAACATGTCCGCCTGCGATAGTGATTTGAAATAGATATGAGCGAAGGGGGTTTTTATCAGAGAAATACTCGGTGAAACGTTAGTCTGGAACGGCACACTTCTAATACGCACGACTTTTGAACTCATCACTTGCTGCATTGTGGCGTAACACATGAGATCAATGCACAAATCTAGAAGGCTCAGGTCACGTTTTCTAATCTGAGGCATTAATGACGCCAAAGAGGGACGTATCAGTCCACAATGAAGGATGCTTCGTTGTATGGCTGTGAGACTGTTTGGGTAGCGGGACTACTACTCGCTTTCCAGGATAGGAACCGCGTCATCCCCTTTGCGCCTGATCGGTGACACTGCAAGATATGACTGCCAATCGTTGTCAGTTCCTATCCAGATTGTCTGAATGAATGAATGTCTGGAGGTGTAGGAACGTAGGCATGATTGTAGCAAGCTAGCACCAAGTCCCTACCCCGTCCACCTTTGTCCTTTTCTTCACAATAACGCTTTCCATTAAATCACGGTTGTACGGCAGTGAAGCATTGGTGTTGAACACTTGTGTCGTGCTGTCCCTTATGATGATCAAGTCCATTCATTCCTGGGGACCGAAAAACTGGAAAGACCGCAGTGTTTGTCACAGAGCCCCCAACCATTTCTCCAATGAATTGCCTTACAAATTACCACCGAGTTTGTATTCAGCTAAACATGTACGCTGGAGTAGCTTCTTGGTAAATCAGAGAGAGTGATGAACGCCCGTCGCCTGCGTCATAAGGATGCACCTGTAAACAGTGAAAACCATCGACTTAGTTCCCATGTGGGTTCCCACGCAGTTGCCGCCCAATACACGGTACGCAACTCATAATTATAGTTGTGGGGATCGTTAGTCAAAACAAGTGAAATACGAGCCGGACCAACACATGGTAATCGCGCAGTTTCAAAAGGGAGTGTACTCCCTAGTGACAGGACAACCAACAGCTCACTGAATATCCCACTAAAGTTGCAAAGAATTACTTAGACATCCCTTAAGAGGATTTGCGCTAGTATACCGGGCTTTCGAGCGCGTTTAAGTCATTTTTGGCAAACCGCGTCTGGATTGACCCAATCGGAATCACACAATCTATGGAACAGGTACCAAGGTCCACCTACTTGTTGCTCTGGTTATCCTAGTTCATTTTCGGGTGTTGAATCTACCTGACCCAATTACACGCCCCAGGCGAACATGCTCAGCATGATCAGTTTCGTACCACTCCAATGCACCATGAGATGAACGTATATTCATACATCTCAGATTTGCGGTTATACCCCGCGACCAAATAACTGATACGCAACGTGACCGACGCTACCGCAGAGAACGCTAGGTATCAATCGTCCGAGGTGGAACTTCGGATATACCAACAGTGATTTCTGAAAAATTATTGAAGCGGCTCAGAAACACCTGTACGAAATGCAGTTCTAATCACGCTTGTTTCAGTTCAGCTCGTGGCAGTTGGCCCAAAGCAAATCTATCCATCACAATCTACCTAAAAGAAAATCATCTTAAAGATCCCAAAGAGGGCAGCCTAATGGGTTTGAAAAAGCAATTGCATCATCCGTTGTAAGTAAATCACTTATATATATACAAACAAGAGAAATAACGAAAAATACGAGTACATATCTTCGGAATGAACGATCAATGTTTCCCCCGACTGATCATATGGAGAGTTCCGGGAAGTAGGTAAACTGGGAGAAACAGTGGCGAATAGGAAGCCGATTTCGGGGTTTGGGAATAACGATCACAGTGACATGTACGGAATGAACCATACAAGAAAGGTCCAGTGCCACTTTCTAAGTCAATCTTCCGGTCTCCGGTGGACTGAAGGAAGGTCTAGGTGGAGAAGACATAAAGATGATTGATTATGCACTTAGCGGAATGAAAGACAATACATACGATTAGAAAAACAGTAATCTACCCAAGCGGAGGCATCATGCAGAAATGGGGATACCTGCTCACTCTCAGGAATGGTCAGCAGGCAACACGAAGTTGTGTTTGACGAGGAAGGCCGCTGTACACTCTACAGCTGACCGGTATCACATACGCTAACAACTGTACATGACCAGCATTCAAACTGTAAAGTAGAAATATTCAGATCAGGTGTTTGGCTATATGTTTGTCCACGTGGCTGCAGTGCAAACGTTTTGTCACCGTGGAAATATCATCACCTAAGGTACATTCCTGCNTGTACATGACCAGCATTCAAACTGTAAAGTAGAAATATTCAGATCAGGTGTTTGGCTATATGTTTGTCCACGTGGCTGCAGTGCAAACGTTTTGTCACCGTGGAGATATCATCACCTAAGGTACATTCCTGCTGGACAGTTTCTAATACCTTCTCTGTCATTGATTAATTAATTTCTTAGTTTGTAACTTGGTTGACAGCTCTACTGACCAATAAACCACCCGATTTTGTAGCAACCACACTTCCAACGAAAGGGATGCTCGTCTGTTCTTCTGGAGCTGTTGCTTTTCAGGATCCGCTATTGAAGCATACCACTGCAAGGGAGAATGCTTTCGGCATCTAGACTGTGAAATGAAAATACTCCGAAGTTGATCGATAGCACACGAAACGAGTTGTTGGACTCAAATGGTGGACGGATCCTAAATAGGAAGTCGAAGGATATGTGTAAAGTCGTCTCTGGACCCATCAACAGGCATTCATACAAGCTTTCAGTATTTTTGGCAATGTTTAAGTCAAGAAGGTATGCACGATCTGCGCTGGTGGAGCCTAGCGTAGATACCAACCCAAGGTTCATTGCGCACAGCTTACCGCATTAATACATGTCAAATAAGCATGTTTATCCTACACTAGGAGACAGTAACGGTGCAGTAGCAACGAATGAACCGATAAAACACGATCCTACGCATCTACCAGCACAATCATACGAAATGAAAGTTTCTGCATCGGTCGTGAATCCTGGAATAGATGGGACATTTAATGTAATGAAGACTGACGGCACGGGATACTCAGTCAATGCGAGTAAAGGAACATGCATCCAAGTTATCCATACACAACTGGCGACACCTCCATACTCATAACAGCAGTAAAGTGAATAATCTGGATCAACGGAACACGAAACAAAGCAGAACAGGAAGCTGACTGCAACACAACAAAAAACTGAGTAAACGGGAGGCCCATGTATATCCATAGGTGTGTTTCCACAAATGAGTTCATCAGAAAGCAATATGGCAAGTGTCAAGCAAACGTCATGTGTGGTTAGTTAAAAAGGACCAATGCACTCAGGCAGTACAGAAAACCAGTGACAAAGAAAATAACACGCGGCATGCCACCCATTCAGAAAGTTACCTTTCGATGGAGTTTTCAGCTGAAGGTACGGATGAGTGCGGTTAGCCGATGTGGACTGGTAACGGCCACAATAACCTCACAAATCATTTGTATTCAGGAGCGAAACAAACGACGTCCGTAGTTAAGATTTTGCACAATGACTGAAACTTCAAAACAGTATTCGCCAGAAGCGCAGTCATCCAGCTGTATGCAAGTGATACTCACTCGACAGGCGTGTCTTATTGAGGCCAGTTACTGAGGTACACTATAAATCTCCCAGATCGCGTGCATTTGAACTGAGTCCCATGGAGCAATCATCATCATCATCATCGACAGCATGACATCAGTGTTCAACACCGATGCTTCACTGCCGTACAACCATGACTTATTTGAAAGCCTTATTGTAAAGAAAAGAATAAAGGTGG
>NW_008751874.1:43048-55781 GCF_000715545.1 Opisthorchis viverrini | reverse complement strand
TCGCGGGACACTCTCCAGTATAGCTCAATGGATCGCTGAGGTGCGCAAACCGTCACACCACGGTAAGGTCCAGTCTCTTCGTGACGGAGCAATCAACTAATCAACTATGCTTCTCTAATAAAGTCAGAGCAAGACGGTGTAGTTATGCTATCATGCAAGGAGTTCACGCTCTTCGGTGTTTTATGCAGTGCTGTAAACTGAGCAAATCACTGCGTGACGAAAGTGCACGACCGTGCTTAATATGTGCCATGGCGGTCATTCTACCGCTGTGTGGTTGTGCTGTGTGTATTCACGAGAATTTATAAATTTTGTTGGTATACGGGCTGGTAGAATTGGCAACCCAAGCCTTCGTTCACTTGATAGACGAATGCAACTTGTCCTTCAATGAGAAGCAAGATCCACATGGAACATCGACTCAAACTCCACGACTGCGTTGTTCACGGCGTTAGACATCTGACATTCAAATCAACGTTTTCCAACAATAAGAGCCGTTCGGCAACGGCAACAGGCCTGCATAAATCCGTTTGTGTAACTAACATTTTCATAACTCTCCCTCTTCAAACTTTCGCACGTTTGTTACCGGATCGTGGATACCTTTTGGTAGCTCAAAACCGGTTGTGTATCACCAAGTGTGCAATCAATCCAGCGATCTACTGTTGAGCCGTCCTGAGAATCTGGAAATGGCTTAGCTGTTGCATAGTTCCGATACACGACCAAACGAATTAAAGAAGTTCCGATACACGACCAAACGCCAGAATTAAAGACTCACTGAGTTATCCGGGCTGGCGCGATTAACGAAGTCCATAGATCAGAAGATTGTTCGTTATCCCGTAAATGTGAGCACACTGTATAGCCAAGCCACAGGCTCGCTCGAGACAAAGTCTGGAGACTGCTATCCGCATCTTTACTCATTGACCGGCCTGGAATGAGATTCCGTGATTGTCACACAGCCCTCAGTTTAGTCCTGGGGGTAACGGAGGTCCAATCTCCTAATAAGGTTATTAGAGTGTTACTCTGACATACTTATCTGTTGATAACAGACTGCAGAATGAACGCGCTTACAAAATCAGTTCTATAGCATCGTCACCCAGACACACCAACTGGCTTCAAAGTTTAGCAGAAGCTGCCAACCTCTTCGGCCCGTGTCGATATAAAGAGATAGGTTGTGAAGCCCTTTGGATGGCACTGTTCAGCGCACGGCGACCCGCCCTTCACATTCTGCATTTTGATACACTATGTTCCTACCTCAGGATGCAGTTCCATTATCCTCGTGTAGTACACCGGAATCATCAATTTCATTCAGACTCTATCAGGAGCGACGCACAATAAAAAATAATATGAATTATTCTCTCAACTGAGTCCGTAATTTCACATTGTTGCTCGACTGTTTGCTTTTTTGTGTCCTATGTTCACCTCCTCTTGTCACGTTCAGTTGTGTCACGACTTCGTCAATCGGATTCAAATAAGTATACGCAGCAGTTCTTAATCAACTGGAAAATGTTTGGGACCGATTNCCGTCACACCACGGTAAGGTCCAGTCTCTTCCTGACGGAGCAATCAACTAATCAACTGTGCTTCTCTAATAAAGGTCAGAGCAAGACGATGTAGTTATGCTATCATGCAAAAGTTCACGCTCTTCGGTGTTTTATGCAGTACTGTAAACTGAGCAAATCACTACGTGACGAAAGTGCACGACCGTGCTTAATATGTGCCATGGCGGTCATTCTACCGCTGTGTGGTTGTGCTGTGTGTATTCACGAGAATTTATAAATTTTGTTGGTATACGGGCATTATGCTGGTAGAATTGGCAACCCAAGCCTTCGTTCACTTGATAGACGAATGCAACTTGTCCTTCAATGAGAAGCAAGATCTACATGGAACATCGACTCAAACTCCACGACTGCGTTGTTCACGGCGTTAGACATCTGACATTCAAATCAACGTTTTCCAACAATAAGAGCCGTTCGGCAACGGCAACAGGCCTGCATAAATCCGTTTGTGTAACTAACATTTTCATAACTCTCCCTCTTCAAACTTTCGCACGTTTGTTACCGGATCGTGGATACCTTTTGGTAGCTCAAAACCGGTTGTGTATCACCAAGTGTGCAAACAATCCAGCAATCTACTGTTGAGCCGTCCTGAGAATCTGGAAATGGCTTAGCTGTTGCATAGTTCCGATACACGAACCAAACGCCGAATTGAAGATTCGCTGATTGGCTGGCGCGATTAACCAAGAGTCCATAGATCAGGAGATTGTTCGTTATCCCGTAAATGTGAGCGCACTGTATAGCCAAGCCATAGGCTCGCTCGAGAAAAAGTTTGGAGGCTGCTATCCGCACCTTTACTCATTGACCGGCCTGGTATGAGATTCCGTGATTGTCACACAGCCTTCAGTTTAGTCCTGGGGGTAACGGAGGTCCAATCTCCTAATAAGGTTATTAGAGTGTTACTCTGGCATACTTATCTGTTGATAACAGAGTGGCGAATGAACGCGCTTACAAAATCAGTTCTATAGCATCGTCATCCAGACACACCAACTGGCTTCAAAGTTTAGCAGAAGCTGCCAACCTCTTCGGCCCGTATCGATATAAAGAGATAGGTTGTGAAGCCGTGTGGATGCGACCCGCCCTTCACATTCTGCATTTTGATACACTATGTTCCTACCTCAGGATGCAGTTCCATTATCCTCGTGTAGTACACCGGAATCATCAATTTCATTCAGACTCTATCAGGAGCGACGCACAATAAAAAATAATATGAATTATTCTCTCAACTGAGTCCGTAATTTCACATTGTTGCTCGACTGTTTGCTTTTTTGTGTCCTATGTTCACCTCCTCTTGTCACGTTCAGTTGTGTCACGACTTCGTCAATCGGATTCAAATAAGTATACGCAGCAGTTCTTAATCAACTGGAAAATGTTTGGGACCGATTGAGTAATTATTTAGGAAAACTTCGGGGGTAGAGTCAAATGAACAAAGAGAACTTCAGAAAAACAGTCGCTAAATCGCACATCTAATGCCCATTTGATAGGTCGGACACAAGGGCGATAGAGTCATCGGATAGGGTATCTCGGGACGAAATGGAGCTTTAAATAGTTCATGATCAGTGTGCGCGGATAGGTGACAACTCTGGCAGTATAGGTGGAACAGCGATAGACTGTTGGACTTTACCCCAGGACACTCGTTCAATATGATATCAAAGGCACATAAACAAAAACGCAATCCTCAAGGATGATGTGATGACAAAAGCGAGCGTTGAATATGGGAATAAGGACGTACAATGCATAGTTTTCAATAAAACGTGCAGCGTGATTCCGAAAATGCAGATGACAAAGCCCAGCATATTGATTGGGGAAATTTGATCACCGTTGAAGGTTGCGGCCAAATACAGGGTACAAACTTCCTGAAATGTGACGGAAAGACAACATATATTGATGGACATCTGAGCGTTGCAAGAACTGAGGGGGAGAACTCTGGTGAGAATGACAAGGATAACAAACCAAGCGGAAATGTGGATTTATGCACGCTCTGGAAGTCGGTTGCAGCAAAACCCACTACGATAAACTCATTCAGCATGAGTAAAGCTTGGTTACCAAGAGGGAGCTTATGAAAGAAGTGCAAATTACCCCTTATAAGTCACGGCAACTATAGTCAGTGCCGTGAACTCAACTCTGTAAAACGTAAGGGGAAATGCGAATCACTACAGTAGTCTTCCTAGAAAACGAGTGAAGGCGGTCCTACGAGGAGCTACGGGTTCACGAATTTTTTGGAAGCAGTATAGTAACAGCTTAATCTTGTTGCCTCAACCCTGGAGCATTTTGTCCTGGTAAGACCATGAAGCATCTTGTAACTACGGAAGTTCGCTCTTCTAACAAGAAATCAGTCACGAAAATTCGGAAATTTGTGTTTCCTAGCGACGTTCTATTGAAAAAAATCGTTCAGTCGTAGCACCCTTCCGGTGGCTAACTGCCATGCTACCCGAAGGTTGCACGAGGGCTGGGATACTGCCAGGTTGCCCAAGCCTAGACAGGGGAAGTCGAGAGGCAGAGGTCGGGTTCGAACCAGGGACCTTCCGGTCAGTAAATTCGCGCTCTAACCAATTGGGCCATCTCGCCCCCGACGTTCTATTGAACCATACAGGTACCTGGAATTAGACCAGAGTTACAACAGCACGGGGCATTATACCATTAACCACCGCCAGAGTTCACGTCAAACTAAACCGCCGAGGTGCGGAGTTCCATCGATCCATCGTCGCCATGGTACCCAAACTACCACGTTACTCAGCAAAGCCTAGAGGTAGTCGAGAAGGGACAGATTACAACCATAAGCATTGGAAACCGACAGCTCACTCATTCGATCCTCTCACCACAGTCGCCCACACTTACTGGCGCTCAGTGAACACAACGCTCCGTCAGTGGACGCCAAATGGCGGTGGCGTTGGAGATGCCGTCTAATGACCATCGGAGTATAGATCAGGATAAGTCAAACCAGAATGAGTCATGCGTGTGTGACCTGAGATTGGTCTTTTAGTAATACATGCCCCCGGTCTACCCGAAATGGCCACCAACATACCGACCAGAATGAACCAAGCCATAGCCTATTGTGTAACATCAAAGGAGTTGACATGAATTTGGCTTATTAACAATGAAGTCCAACAGTCCACCTGGAGCAAGTTTAATTTTGTAGTTGATTTACTTTGGGTCTGTAATTGGCGCGACTGGACGTTTCGGAAACTCCTGGGTGTTAAGCTCAAAAATTGATGTTAAAGGTGACTTGCTGTGACCACCACTGTACAGACCAGACCGACTGACTGATACTATGTGTTACGAGCACACAATGGGAGTACCGGCTTTCCAATTGACTCAGTATGACCGGGTAATCACGGACAATCAACTAAGGATGGTGATGGTTTGGTCTTCTTCTTCGCGTTTGCGCTGAGCTACACAGCAATTCAACGCAAGTGGAACTACCTTTCCAGCGCGGTAATTCATCCATATTATGGGTGTTACAATCAAACGTGGGAATGTGTTCCACGATCTGGAGTGCCACTCCTTTAGCCTCAGCAGCGCTAAGTTTTTCGACCCGCGCATTCATATCTTTGATAATCCCAACAATATCTGAGCTCTTAGGCCGCTTCAACAAGCAGCTCAAAACGTGATAAAAGGTGTCTTTGAGTATATCGCGGTAACCGTCTGCTGGGGCGTAAGTACAAACGACTAACAGGCAGCGGTTGTAGGCACATTTACGGGAAGCTCTCACAGACGTCAAGCGAACAACATAGAGGCGACTATCAACGGTCAACCATTCAACCAGAGATCCTCCTGCTCGGTGGCTAAGGAAAATAGTAACCCCAGTAGAACCGGTTCGAGCAGCCTCTGAAATCCGAGTGCACAACCGAATGTGACAGGAAACCGATAAGGAGATCAGCTCAACAACTGTTTTGAATCATTGTTTCGGAGACAGCACATATAAATAGAAGGCGAGTCCAGTGTGCATGCAAGAGCAGCCTGTTGTCCAACTTGTTTCAGAGTGCTGCAAGATGAACTAAGCGTTGGGGTATGAAGATGACATCGAAGTGACTCTGGTGGTGGCTTCAGATACTGTGGCTAACGAAAATGGAAGCGAACTGGCCTGCTATTCCCTAAGAATGGAGGCAGAAGTAAGGACATGTGAAATAAAAAGAGGGGAGGCATCAGTGGTGGTCTGTTTTCGCCCACCAACCTGCTGTATGTAGCGAGTAAGGCGAGTCGGCTGATGGCACCGCGCAACGGCCGATGTGTCAGTATTGTTAGTTGTGGGAATGGTGGTTGTACACGAACTACGGCACTGTCAGGGCCCCCAAACCTACAAAAGGAGACGATTCGGTTCTCAACCAACGCTTGGTTCAAAAGCCTGACCGGAAGGCATGCTGCTACAATAGTACAAGTTTTTTTTAAGGAACAAGTCACCGTGCCGGGTCAAGTCTCAAACCTGGAGGACTGGGAGACTGCGTTCATCAAACCTGCACCCAGTGACTAATCTGGTTTGACTGCACGCGGCAAAGTGAAACCCTTCCCGTATATCTAAGTGGGCCACACCGCAATGAGGTACAGTATATTTGCAACGGACAATTGAGTCGTTCAGCTCTACCACCCATTCGGTGCCCTATTGCAATGCCACCAGAAGAAAAGCACGAGGGCTGGAATACTGTGAGGTTGTCCAAGCCTAGACAGGGGAATTTGAGATGCAGAGGCCGAGTTCGAACCACGGACTTTTGGTCAGTAAATTCGCGCTCTAACCACTGAACCATCTTGCCATATGAGGAGATTATGAGAAGCTTACATTCTAATGCAATGAACTCAAACGTGAGAAATTCAATTTAGAAACTCAGGATGTCGATACAGACCTGAAAACATACAGCACATTAACCGAAGAATCAGTGCGTACCCTATGTAGCGGAATGGCGTAACTGGTTGCACCGCATTTTTGTTCTAGACATCTATCAAGCGGATGATAGATGCGCACAGACAACATACCAGAAGCCATCGAATGTTCTCAGCTAACGTAGTTCATACAAGAAATATCGGGCTTGGTTTAAAGAATTTTAACAGAGCAAGGTGAATTCGTCGCCATTTCACACCAATTTGGATGTCAGGAGATAGAAAACTGGGTTTCCGTTGTCGTGTAGACCAAGGAACAGCGTGCATCGTTGTTACGTGACGGCCAGAACACTGATAACCCGTCTTAGGGAAGGAGTTGGAGTAGGCTGGTGCGGTTGGAAGACGGATGTTCGGTTGCGCAAAAAAATCGTTCAGCTGCAACAACCTTCCGGTGCCTGGCTGCGATGCAACCCAAAGGAAGCACGAAGGTTGGGATACTGCCAGGTTGCTCACGCCTAGACAGGGGAAGTCGAGAGGCAGAGGTCAGGTTCGAACCACGGATCTTCCAGTCAGTAAATTTGCGCTCTAACCACTTGAGCAACAAGGACTCGAGTTGCAGAAAGTATCGAGCAACGGGGACTGTTGAGGCTGGGCAATGCAACGCACGCACTGATCGTCATCCTCATTGACACAGGTCTCACTGCTTCTCCTCGTACCAGAGGTAGCCAATAACTACGTCGCAGTCGTTTTTCGTCTAAAGTACCCCCCGTACTGTTGTCGAAGTCGAGCTATCTGCTGAAGATTCGCGTTTGCACTTAGAACTCGGTGTGACGACCTTTGAAAAGGTCACCCAGGTCACCGGACAATTCTACCGTGCGATATCAGTTGAGGCAGAATATTTAACCAAAGCAATGAGTAAAAACCACTAACCTTGAGAATACCGGCAATGGACAAGGTTAAACTGGACGCTGTGCTGACGACCAGGTACTCAGAGCACTCCAAGCCAAACGCCAGTAAGCCGCCAAGACTTATGTACAGTAGATCCAAAAGCAGTTGACTGTACTCAGTGGTCCGAAAAAGGTCTTTCGAACTGACCAATTGGGAACCTGAACATTTAAACAGGCAAATGGAGTGAACTAAGCTTTGACTACATGGTGACAGTACGCTTCCATACATATAAATAGATTTACTACCCTGAAAATCAAATGAACAGTTGATTGATTCTTTGATAGTACTCTGTTTTTCAGTTGCTTTCGAATTCTCAATTAAAATTTCATCTTGTGATCTATGTTAAGAACCGAGAGGAACTGTGTTTGAACCGTGTTCGAAATCATCAGAAGTGCTCATCTCACGAGTCTCTAAGGGGACTCGAATCTGCGACCTGCCGGCTGGTGGTTGAAGACAGGACAGGTCGGTAACGAGTGGCTAGTCTGGTCTCTAACTACAGAATGGGAATTCGAAAGTTGGAATTTCGCTGCAGATTTGTGGGATGTCTACAGCTGACGATTCACAACAAAAAAGAGAGTCCATAGGCACACGGCGTCACACATCATCTAAACTCTCAAGTTATTTCACATCGTGCATCGCATCTTGTATAGCGCCAGCGGTCGTTGCTTCTCCACAAAAACTATCCAAAATCACACGAAAATAGTACTCATGAGTAGAAGATAGACAACCGAGAGCTTCATAAGTTGTGGGTTAGCGTTTTGCGACCGTTCTCCCAGCGTTGCCGATATAGTGAACCTTTCGACACCTTTTATGGCATTTGGGGATAGATGCGAATTAATTTCAATAGAGTAATTGAAATATCTACGTTCCTCGATTCATTCCACTACAGATTTCTCCACACACATTGAATCAAATGATATTTAAGTGACAATGAAAGTGAATGATATACTTGCGAGGATAACTGCGCCACCCGTGCGCACGAGAATGAGGCTGATGAAAATTCGGGACTACGCCTACCCGGTAAGCACTGTATTGTTGAAGTATTTCCATCGTTGCGACGAAACACTCCTATGCAAATCAATTATGTTTTCCGGGAGACTCAAGTGAATCTCTCGTTTATGGTGTTCTTCAGCTGAATGTGCTGCACACAGGCCGCCTCATGATTCAGTTGGGACGATATTCGAAATATCGCAGTATATTTTCATAAAGGGAACTACTTACAAGGTTGCTGAAAACTCTTCGACAGTCCGAGACTGATCTCGTCCTTTTCGGGGCTCATCAGGTAGGCGCAGTCCCCGAGTTTCCGTCAACTTTGGGTCCTACTTGAACCCGAATAGGACTCACTGAGACAAACAGACTCAGTTGCAAATCTATTTACTTTCCACAAACGAGAGATTCACTTGAGTTTCCCGTGAAAAAACAAATTGAGTTGCAAGAGTGTATTTGTCGCAATTAGTCCAATTTAGGTTCAAGTAGAATATAAGGTTGACGGGACTGCGCCTACCTGATGCGCCGCAAGAAGGGCTAAACCGGTCATGGGCTGTCGAAGAGTTTTCAGTAACCTTGTGAGTAGCTTCCTTTGTTTCCATCGTTCTTATGGGGCGCACCAGATGAGGAGAAAATACTTCAGCATCTTGAATAACGACCCAGTTGGGACGACAGACGTCCTTTTATCAGTACGTTCAAAGCAACTTAGTAGTGTTGAATGTTGACATCATTTTACTTTGAAAATGAGATGTTGATGGCGTACTTCTGATTTGGCGCTCAGGCAGAAGATAACAGTGGTGCGAGTTTGGGTGTGACGCTCATTTGATAACCCCTAGAAACGGCGAAACCGGTAATGGGTTGCCCAAGTTTTCAGTAACGTTGCGAGTAGTACCACAATGGGTGTGCATATATTCAGATGCTTGTTTGATATCTCGAAGATCACAATGCTGGATTACTTTCTTTGCTAATCTCAAACCGACTACGCTGATACAAACACCCACTTGCTAGTTAATTTGGTTCAAAAAAGACTCAGCTGAATCCCAGTGGGAACTTTCGTTGATGATATTATTCATCTGAATGCGTTGCACAAAGGCCACCTCGTGTTTCAGTTTGTACGATATTCTAAGAGCATGATAAATGAGAAATTCAGCTGGGATTCGGTCAAGTTTTCCGTTGACAACAAATTAGTGTGAAAATGAGTGTCTTTCGCTAGTTTCACTTGGATTTCAAGCAGAACATAAGGTTGACAGGAAGTCGGGACTACGTCTATTGATATGCCATAGGACGAAACCGGACATAGACTGTCGAGTTTTCAGCCAACGCATGAGTGGTGTCCCGACAAGAAACGGAACCAGCAAAAAAAATAAGTTTTGCTGTCCTGGTGGGTACACGTCGAAACACTTGGGAGATAACAGAGGGAGTTCGAGTACTCTGATTAACTCTTGTTAAACGTGCAATACCTTCAGGAAGTTGTATGAATACCATATTCTAAAGCTGCTGAGGTTCCGGATTTATAGTCCAATTGGTGAAAACTGGTCCTTCCACGAAGGTAAAATGGTGTTAAATGGTTTATATAGCAAATGAACCCGCGACTATCCGGCTAGTTGTTTAAAGCCTTAACGAGTAGCTAACCAAGTGTGATTAACTTGTACTTTGAACCACTTACAGAACGAAATCTGGACTGAAATTTCCAAATCTCCCCACGCTACCAGCAATCTATAGGTAGCTCAGAAGGAAGAATGACTCACACGACGAGTGGAACATTCATCTGAGAAGTCGTCACTCGAGGAATCAATCAGCACGCTAGCACTTGATGCGAATTCTGTGAATGACGGACGAGTGATGCTGTATCCAGTCTAAGTACGAGTTAGCCACATTGCCAATCAGTCACTCGTGACCGAACGTGCTCAGACTACTAGCTGGGAGGCCGCGGATTCGGAACTACCTGGAGTTTCGTGAGACGCGCACTTCTGGCCAGCCACACAGTGCTTCTAAGCTTTTCAGCATACGATGAATATTCAGATGAGCCTGAATAGTGGAAATCGCCTCTAGGATGTATTACTTTCCTACAAGAAAGTTACTCCCCATTCGTCGCGAGTGAGAACCACTGGCTTGAATCCATCTACATGCCACGTACATAATGGAGTTCACGAACTGGCAAAGCAACTTACCCTCGATGCATAAAGATAAGGGGAGAATTGCAAGCGCCATCCACGGCTGGGTGTGATAGATGAAGTTTATGGGATGGGAAAGACCTGGAGTGGAGGAGAGGACAACAAAGCCCGTTAATAGTGAAACACTACCCCACGCTAAAAAGCTCGGGGATTTCGTCTTATCCGTATGGTCTCTGATGGAGCGTTTATCTGGTCAAAAAACTGTGGGAAGAGTATTTCAGTCTCTTCTTAGATGTCCTTATCTATATTAGTGTTGTACCCGGCCCTGAGACTGTTTTTGCTTCAATGGATAAGTTTTTTCTTAAAAAAAACGACCGGCGCATCAGATGTTTGCTGACCAGCAAGCATAGAATGCATACATTCGGGGTGTTGGTCTACTTCTCCCCGTCCAACGAACTCTATAATTTACCGCCGGGTAAAGAAAAAGGTTTGCCTCAGATAGAGCTCGGAATAGATCCTAAAGGGAAAGGTGGTTGGTTCCAGGCTGACTGCAGAGTGACTCCAATCCGACGAAATAAACAAAAATAAATCGTTCAGAAGTAACACCTAATCGGTGCTTAGCTGCCATTCCACCCGAAGCACTATGACTGGGATATTGCCGGAGCGCCCAAGCCTAGACGTGGGAAGTCCAGATGCACGGGTCTGGTTCCACCCACGAACCTTCCGGTCAGTAAATTCGCACCATCTCGCCCCCTGCTAGAATAGTCGTCTTTTAAGACCAAACAAGTCCTATGACTTGACTCCGCTGCGAGACACTACCGAATTTGGTAGTGAAGGAAAAAAACTGCTATGGTTCAAAAAGGCTCACAGAGAAAATGTGGTAACCTAGTTGATCTGGATGGAGTACCTGGTTTTAGGTGACCGGTATCGTCCACGAAAAGGATCCAACAAGCCTAGTATCTTTTAACTTCATGAAGAAGCACACTGCCTAGCATCTACAACCACACATGGGTCAACGTCATACGCAGTGTTCGCTGACCATCAATCGTTCAGAAGTAACACCTAATCGGTGCTTAGCTGCCATTCCACCCGAAGCACTATGACTGGGATATTGCCGGAGCGCCCAAGCCTAGACGTGGGAAGTCCAGCCAGATGCACCTGGTTCCACCCACGAACCTTCCGGTCAGTAAATTCGCACCATCTCGCCCCCTGCTAGAATAGTCGTCTTTTAAGACCAAACAAGTCCTATGACTTGACTCCGCTGCGAGACACTACCGAATTTGGTAGTGAAGGAAAAAAACTGCTATGGTTCAAAAAGGCTCCCAGAGAAAATGTGGTAACCTAGTTGATCTGGATGGAGTACCTGGTTTTAGGTGACCGGTATCGTCCACGAAAAGGATCCAACAAGCCTAGTATCTTTTAACTTCATGAAGAAGCACACTGCCTAGCATCTACAACCACACATGGGTCAACGTCATACGCAGTGTTCGCTGACCATCGGCACTTAAACTCTTCTTCATTACAAGTCACTGCGGACAAATGTCAGACAATAACCAAACCTATACGCACATCAACAGATCAACAAGACACTGGGAAGTTCGCTTGCAGGCTCTTCGGGAATCATCCAGGGCTGTCTAAGGCCCATTTCGGACCATATGACTTCCATCATGAGATAGCAACATCAGTGTTGTAATGATGCTTCGTTGGAGTACAGCCACGAAATTGAGCTCACCATATTTAATGAAAAGAGTGGGCCGTTGACGATCTACTGCGGCGGCATTGAGAAGCAAATATGCGGAAGGGAGGTAAAAAAGAAGGAAGGAATGGATTATGTACGTCGGATATTAGTATGGGGATTTCGCTGGTCAACTTCCTGATTGATTCAATCAATCCTTTCTATTATTAGAGCGCAGATGTGCTGAAAAAATCATTCATTTTTGCGCCAAGCTGTTAACGTCACCAGATATGGATGACTTTCAATTGAGCTTCTGTTTACATCACCATCATCATCATCACTGTCAGCTGTAATAACCGCGTACTCGTCGTACAGTGGTTGTAGCTGCCGCAGTTTCGTTCACCGGTGATTTCGGGGGAGGGGGAGGTAGCTGCGCATTGCAGACGGGAGCTGACAAATTGGTGCATAAATCCAGCACTGTCAATGGGCTGTCGAGTGGGTGGGTTGGGGGTTGGAAAAGGAGCTATGCATTGAAGGCAATAGCTTGGATGCATGAGCGCCATTGAGGGCGCAACTGGGCCATGTCTGACAATGTCACTAGCCATTGATGTGGTTCGTCTCGGGGTCCCCATCCAGGAAGACGGCAGTGA
>NW_008751874.1:24283-41781 GCF_000715545.1 Opisthorchis viverrini | reverse complement strand
AAATCCAGCACTGTCAATGGGCTGTCGAGTGGGTGGGTTGGGGGTTGGAAAAGGAGCTATGCATTGAAGGCAATAGCTTGGATGCATGAGCGCCATTGAGGGCGCAACTGGGCCATGTCTGACAATGTCACTAGCCATTGATGTGGTTCGTCTCGGGGTCCCCATCCAGGAAGACGGCAGTGATCAGCGCAGCTGAGTTTTCTGGTAATGGCTTTCATACTTCACTGCCAAGTCATGGTTTGACCACCTCTGACTCTCTCCCACCCTTCGCGTGGTTGTGAAAAAAGAGTCCTTCGAGGAAGTCGGTCGACTGACATACGCAGCACGTGGCCAAGCCAGCGCAACCTATGTAGTGTGATCAGTTCATCTATCGAGGGTGAATTATTTCTCCCGAATACCATTCGATGTACTTCGGGATTGCTGATCCGGTGTTCCCACCAGATTCGGGCAATGCTCCGAAGACATCGATGGTCAGACAGTGAAAGTCTTTTGACGTCCTCAGCGCGCAGCGGCCAGGCTTCTGTTTACGACATTAACCGAATGTACAGCGGAACTACCGACATTCAAAATACACAGATGTTGTGTCTTGTGTATAATACAAAGAGATTACTCAAAATCCACGATCAAACCACTAACGCACCAATTTCACCCATGAACAACATCTTGGCACTTTAGATGTCGACCCAACACAGTATCCGGATGGCCTTCAAACTACGGATTCCGTAAAGAGGTATTATATATACGCGAGTGAAACAAAACCACGTATCAGGGAACCAGCCCGCTGATCATGTACTTCATACTAAGAATAGAAAATAGCTAGTGACACTACTCCAGGTTTTGCGAGTGCTTCAGGTTGAAACACTATATTACTGTCATTTAAAATACTACTTGCTATTGTCACCGATCTAACACAGACACACATATACGTACTTGAAACTGATAGTATCTTCCTCTATTCATGTCAAACAAAGATTCTGAAACAACATTCCTGCTCGAAGTGCCGCCTGAAAGTGTCTTTTCCTTTATACATTACCTTCAGCGATCACAATAAGCACATGTTTCCACGTAAGAACAAAAATGATCTTAGTAGAGAGCAAACCAAGGCGACTTTCTACCTAGCGCTTTGCGACCCCGTGAAGGCGATTCTGCTACGAATATGCTTACTAGTCAAAAACTCTGAAAATTACTATAAAACTGCGTCTGTTTTGTACTAATCAGCAACCACGGCTACCTAAACATTTCCCTGCGGTCTGAATACAAGCACATGAAAAACAACTGATAATGCATTAGCTTACCCCACTCCTTTTTCTGGGCTAGAAGCTGTGTTGTGGTCCAGCGAATACCGCTCAGGAATGAAGCAAGCATTACCAAGAGGAAACCGATCATATTGAATTGTGCGGACTCATATGAAAACAGAATCAAGCCGCAGGAAATAAGAAACACCACCAAGACGAGTGACGCCCGCTGAAAATTGATAAACTCAATTATAAGTCAAGGCAGATACCTTTCTTTCCAAACGGAACAGGATGGAAAACATGAGAATGAAAACAATACTGGTTGATTTCGTCATGGTGTACCTGTAAGTGATTAATGGTCAATCGGCATTCGGACAGATTACTCACAAAGAAATGGTGATAAATTCAAAACTCCAATTAGAAAAACCGATGTCCAAAGCGCTTGATGTACCTAAACAAACAAAGCAGATGAATGGATTGGAAAAAATAGTTAAAAAAAGTGAGTTGTGCAAACCTATATGCAGTTTAGGCGTGTTTTCGAAGTGATTTTAGAGGGAACACGGCAACTGTGCTACCGAGTGTCTCCGCAACAAATGTTTTCTCGTGAAAACTTTGGTTACTCAACTTTCGCGGGAATTCTGCACGAAACCAGTAGAATTTAATTTCGATACGGGGGGTTACGTAGTTTTTGAGTTTGTGAATGCATGACGTGCTCCATCATCATCATCATCATCATCAAAGACAGCAACATCAGTGTTGGCACTGATGCTTCACTGCCGTACTTGTACGAGGGCTGGGATACTGCCAGGGCGCCCACACCTAGACAGGAGGACGATTAGGGTCGTCAACCAAAGCCTTTGGCTCAAAAGCCTAACCGCAAGGCAGCGGTGGTCCGCTGGAAATGCAAGTACATTACCATTTTTAAAGGAACACGTCGCCATACATGTTCCAACCCCCAATCTGGAGGGCCAGGAGACTGTGTTCGTTGGACCTCTACCCATGGACCAATCTGGTATGAGAGACTCTGTGAGCATCGTGTGGACACTCCCCAGTATAGCTCAATGGGTCGCCGAGGTACACAAACCGCCACACCACGGTAAGGTCCAGTCTCTTAGTGACGCGCTCCATCCGAACTGAATGTGTCACAGACCATTTTTCTCCATACTTCGGATTGCGACATGACGAGTGTAGTGCTTTGGACCTGCATAACGGTCCTCCAGCGTTTTTGTCCGACTACAATCAGATAAGTTTCGTGCCATCTAGATAAACTCATATAAGACTCATTTGGTAAACATAATCCTATTGTGCACTAACGCGCCCTTATATTCATCTTCATTACCGTAAATCCGTATTGCAACTGTAAGAAGCTCAAACGAATAGTGTTGTATGTGTATCCTGGGTCAAACTATTGGCCGCACCAAGCTCAGCCATAAAATATCCATGTGATCCGTCCGCATACCATACCGTCGTTGCTTACGACATCAACTGCCTGATAGTTGGTTAGTAAATATGGATCAATGAAATAGTAGATATTCATTGTAGTGTTTTTTCGTGGAGCATAAATCAGCTATCAACAAGCAGAAATATTTCGCTGACGCTTCTGAGGTGCACTTCCTTGAGAAAGGCACGTGACGAAAGTTTTCGTGCCAACAAAATGGTTTCGACGGGAGTATCTCATCTTGAGATTCTCAATGTGAAAGGAGTGCCGTCCATCTTGTATGCAGCCAACGGGTCACCTGACTATTATGTCTAGAAAAGACAACCGTGCACGAACCATAGATCTTAATAAGCACTAGCTTGCAAACTCAGGTTGCAGTTTGCCATTGATCTATTAGTTGGGCTGAGGAATTTTGTTGAAGACGTTTCACATCGTGTCTAGCTGTGTAGTGGTGCGGAGCGGTGTACATCACTTACACCTTTGAGCCACACAGTTGAACGAGATTTGAATTTGGTGTTGGGAATATGTCGGTATGAAAAGTCGGTACTATTCTAACTGTACAATCGACATCAGGTGATATATCTGTGGAAAAGTAGCTATCATATATATCGCAATGGTAAAGCTCTTTCCTGAAGAGACCATTACTAGTTAATCCTTTCAGGTGATCCCTCCTGAATAGCACAAGTGTACTCACTGGTGCTTACAACAATGGCCGTTTGTTTTCCTGACTTCGACGGTGTACTGAACTTGCGACTACCCCTACGCGCGCGCGCATAAACACATACTTTTCAGAGTCGGGTTGTTATCAAAACCAATTATTTGGAGTTGGATTTTATCAAAAATATATGGTCTGCGGTCTCCAACCCCGAAAATAAATCCAACATCAGACGCCCTGATAGCAGTCATGAGAAATAAACAAAGAAGGAACTGTAAGAGGCGTAGTAATTTATACCCGAAATGGCTTTTGTCGATGGCCTCGTTATCAGGTTTCCTAAGTTCACTAGTTGGCCTACGTTGTCCATGTAATACAAGATATTTTCTCATAACATATTCAAGTTATCCTGATTTTCGTGACCCGAGACTGGGTAGCACGAAACGAATTGCGTGTCGACAAGCCGATTCGTTGCAGTGAAAAAGCAACTTAGTCTGATCGAGAATTAAACTTCAATTTCAATTCAATTCAATTTATCACCTATAAACTATGGGCTATAGGCACATTGGTTCCAGCCGCTACAGTTTCGATCACCAGAAAACGGGAAAGTGGAATACAAAACCAAGTCTTGGAGGCGAAAGCATGCTCAGTTTGTTCGGAAGTTGGGTAGCTACGCATTGAAGGCAACAGCTTTGATGCACGAGAGCCATTGACTAAGCGAGTGAGTCCTTTCCGCCAGTGTCATTAACCACTGGTGATTTGAGTCCCGGGATTTCCATCCAGAGAAGGGGCAGTTGCCCACACGAATAAGTTTACTGGTTAGTGTTTTCGTAGTTCGTTGCCAGGTCATACACTTCCACCTCTCGGTCACTTCCACTTAGCACAGGGTTGGGAGAAAAGAGCTCTGTCAGGCAGACGGTCTTCTGGCATGCGGAGTACATGTCCTAACCAGGGTGACCCATGAAGCGTGAGTAATTCACCTATCGCAGGAGAGTTCTTCTTCCTAAGAACATCTGGCGCGCCTCAGCATTACTAATCCAATATTTCCCACCAAACCAGACCAATGCTTCGGAGGCACCGATGATCAAACGCTGGCATTTTCCGTAAGTCCTCTGCGCCTAGGGGCCACCTCTCTGATCCGTAAAACAGTGTGGATCGCACAACCGCGGTGTAAACTCTTCCCTTGACTGACAAGCTCACGTCACGTCGGCGTCATAGGTGTCGAAAGTTGGCAAAAGCTGCCGTGGCCTTTCCGATTCGAGAAACAATCTCATCTCCAGCCAGACCACCGGGACCCATACAACTACTCAGGTAAACAAATTTACATACCACGTCGATTGGCTCCCACCCAGTCTTGTAACAGTACTTTACATTTTGCAGGTGTGAAGCGCATGCCAAACGGTGCGGCGAAGTTATTTAGGTTTGCATTTAAATCGTTTGCATTTGGGAAGGATCTGAACCAAGGAGAGCAATATCGTCCGCATACTAAATGTCTGTGAGGGAACGTCCCTGGAGCATTTCGACTCCCGAGGTTCCAGGGGCAGGCAGAGAAATGTCAAACAGCATACAAATAACAAAGTTGAACAACAGAGGAGAAACAGGACAGCCTTGTCTTACATAGCTGATCGTGGTGAACTCAGGCGAGAGCTTCCCTTACACTCCTACGCGCCCACAGGAGTTCGCGTACAATGCCCTTACAAGGGAGAGAAATTAGGGACATACACTCATCTGCAAACTAATTTGGTTCTTTCGAGAGACTCACCTGGAACCCAGCTGGATCTCTTGTTTATGATGTTCTCAGGCAACTGAATGTGCTGCACCAGGCCGCCTCATGTTTCAGTCGATATTTGAAATATCGCGATACATGTATATATTTGTAATGTACTACTCATAAGGTTGCTGAGAACATCATAACCAAGAGATTCAGCTGGGTTCCAGGTGAGTCTCTCGAAAGAACCAAATTAGTTTGGAGATGAGTGCATATTCGCTAATTTCGTACAATTTGGTTTCAAGTAGAACATAAGGTTGACGAAAACCCGGGGACTGCGCCTACCTGAATGAGCCCCAGGAGGGCGAAACCGGTCGTGGGCTGTCGATGGATTTTCAGATACCTTATGAGTAGTACATTGCAACTATATATAGGAAGGGACACCTTTGACCGCCAGACACTGCCAAAGTTGCTGACGACCTACAGAATCGAAAGTAGTTTTCAAATCAAGAAAAACTACCAAAGTGGGACGTCTGAAGAAGTGGCGCTGTTCAAGAATTTGTCTCAAGGTAAAGATATGGTCGATTCATCCTCCACCAGGGTGAACCCCAGCTTGATTCTCACGAACCTGTCGCTCCTGATAATCCATCAATCTGCGCAAAGTAACGCCAGAGAACACCTTAGATGCGATGGATACCAGGCTGAAACAACGATGGTTTTCGCATGACATTCTTGCTCCCTTTTTGGAAACTGGTATGCTGGTCTACGAGCACCATTCGGCTGGTATTGTTTTCGTTCTAAATCCTCTGCAGTATGGTTGGCAGAATGTTCACCAGGACCTCGCCACCTTCTTTGAAGAGCTTGGGGTGTAGAAGATTCAGGCCAGGTGCCTTGTCGCGCTTGAAAATCTCGCGCTGATGGTGGGTTGGTGTCAATTTTCTCTTCGAGCCCGCTTGGTTCTTCCTATCGCAAAGAACAGTACGACTTTACCCCCAAACTGCCTCTGACTCGCTGTTCTTCGTCGGGCTGTTCCCCGTCGGCCTTCCTGGCATGGTTGAACCTTTGAGAACTGAGCTCCAGCCAGTATAGCCCGTAGGATCATTGCAGCACAGAAGCCCGACTACCACGACAAGGTAACAGCTTCGGGTCGGGAAATGGTCGGGGATTATAGAAGGAGTGACGCCATGACGATGAACAATTAATGCAACAGCAAAAATGGCACTACTAGCGAGAGCAATTTGCAGAGCAGCAAAGCGGATTTATTACCGAAGGGAACATACGTTTTCACTATCAAAACAAGATTACTCAGAAAACGCAACAATAAATTCCGCAACGCCTGTGGAAACAGTCACCACCTCGGATACTTTTATCGTTGGATGCGGCAAATCAGGTCAGAAGAGGAGCTGGAGACCACTCACCTATTGTCAGCGGGACCTTGCTCTAGCAGACAGTCAGCAAACTTGGCTGAAGAAAAGGAGTGCAACGGCACAAACCCATAACACCCAATGTAGTAACCGCCTCTAATTACGGGTGTATATGGTTGAACTGGTTACAACCAATAGTCAAGAATCTAATTATCGACCAACCTGTACACCTTCCGCACACATACACAATCAACACAGAAAAGCCTGCAGATATGCAGTCTTAACCACCCACAGAATGTAACCCTTACATGCATATCCTATTATTTTCAGGAAACGATTTAGCGGCCACGCTGACTAGTAAGTCCCACTCACTCTAGCTGGGGTTGGCAAGCTCATTAAGCAAACACAGACCTTATGATGCTTTCCAGCTGGCTCATCCGCTTCACACAAGAAGTGTTTTATCAGTTCACCAAACAGTCAAACCTCGGTCAGTCGATCTTCGCTAAGACAAACAGCGGCGCCAGGAACGGTGGAATCCATGTTGTTAAAAGTTGTATGGTAACGGCAGGAACAAGGTAGTGTGATTGGGCTCCTAGAGACAAACTGCAGAGCATCACCAGAAAAAAGCTAGAAGCTCAGTCACAGAAAACCTGAACGACTCCAGAGCAGTGGGCGAGCAGACCATGGAAAAGTATCCATCTACAATCAGACACATATATGACTTTTAAGATGTAAAAAACACTCGTCGTCAGCCGATGAAGCAAATCCACATTAAAGTGTGTGACAGTGGAATTTTACGCAATCCTACTTCACCTACTTCGCAGACTACAGGTAATCATTGAAACCAACCGACAGACTTCTAACCTACTGTCCACCTGTCGAAACCTTCAAGCAGGGACAAATTCCCAAGAGTCACACGTAGAGGTCGCGTTACAGACTTCACCGCGTGTAGTCTGCATCACTCAAACGTCGCCTTAACAGGTGGCATAATTACAAACTCAATTTCTGCCATCACTTTAGCCCAGAAAGATAGATGCGAACTGGGGGATCGATCGGTTCTGTGTTCGACCCTTATTTCTGACCTGAAAGTAGTGTTGATCATTGGTCGGTTCGTGGTTGGATGATCCTTGACCAGCATTTTTGTCCTCCTAATAGGCTGTAAGACAGTTGCTGCAAACTTCAATTGCATTTCTACTCAAAATGCAGGCCAGTGGAGTACATATGAACTACCTTTACGGGTATCAGTATCGAATTACGCGAACGACCAAATACTCCAGAAATTTCATTGGGGATTTCTTCCTTGTGTTGGGAAGCTTCGGTAAGGACCAAAGTTTCCCAGCATAATTCACTAGTTCGAATGCGTTTTTAACAAGGTCTTGGTTTCTTTCACTACTGTGCAGTGAAACACTGATTTCGCAGCATTCTGAATTTCAGACAGACCATGAAAATTCACCATCAAACTCAAATGAGTAGAATCGGATTCGACCAGCTTAGTAAGACTGTGAGGAAAAAATGTCCGTCTATGCACAGGAAACCTGTGGAATCCCGGATACGGGATTTAAGGAGTAGTATTACGATAGCGAAGTGAAAGCGAGTCCTTAAGCGCGGATTAATCCCCGGATGAACGCCGAACCGGGTTGAGAAATGGACTCACCCATGTGTCAGTCCACTATGAATGAAAATACAATGTACCAGCGCCATAATGCGCTACAAGTCAGGCACCTTGTAACAAAATAACAAAACCACTTATGACCTCATCATTACGAAATTCCGGACGGCAAATCCCATGAGGTTCAGAATTGACAAAAACATTATTTTGATCAACCGACACGGGGAACACCGAAAGTGAAGAGCAGGCGTGACAAAATTATATGGTAGCACCATGATGTTATTTTGCCCACAGATATTTAGACCATATAATCTAGCCGTTTCGATTTGGAACTCTCACAAGTCACTTGGACACGATTGTCGCTTTATTAACGCCTCTTCAAGGCACCCAATAACTACGTTTTGGGGTCATAGACGTTAGTTATACAATCATCTTTGGTGTGCCCAGAGGCATCTCAATCGGGTGGAGATCAGAAATGGACAGTGGTTAGCGCCATGGTAAGGGACCTATGACGGTTAGGGTGAATTAGAGCGAAGTAAAGACACAATTTCACAAGCGATCGCTGAATCTACCAGCGACTATTTCCAACTTGTCTGTCGGGCAGGTCTGCATAGCTTCTCATGTTTTGCATTGCTAAATAATAAGTACGACAATAAAAAACTTGAATTAGACACTGAACGATGCCAAGTACCATGTCAAGTACAAATTGTACTCTACCTGGGGAAAATGCGCAATACCAACTCACCTGCGATGGCAACCGTTTTCACATATTTAGACCAAGGCAATTCGAAACGCTGAGTCCGATTATACCAGCGACACCATTCACGAATAAGCCAAGCGAGTATAAACTTCGAGCACATATGTAAAAATGTTATTGACAGAGGATACGGAAATACCTGAAATTCATGTATAAGCTCAAGTATAACTATATCATCCGCTTACTTTAATGCAGCGATTGTTGAAGAACGTGAGCGAGATGGAGAAACAATAGAAAAGTAGCGTAAGTGGTATGGTTCTGACGAGCAACAAGACCGTCGGTTGTTTGCTAGAATGCATTGTGAGGCCGAAACGGGCGCGTGGGCAGTGCGGGTCACTTCTCGGACATGAATGACAGCTGAAGTAGGTTGAAAAAACAATAAGTGATGATGATTCAGCCTTGACCATTTTTCGGTGCAAAGCTACTGTAGGAGCCGAGGGCATGACGACTGATATAGCGCTAAGTTGCCTGAGCCTGTACAGTGATAGTCGAAAAGTTAGGATCGGGTTAAAAACACGGACCTTCAGATCGGTAGTTTTGCCTCCTAACCACTAAGTAATCTCAAGCTCAGGAATAGCTTAGAAGGGATAACAGGAAGCATGACGATAAGAAAGTAACTAGGACATGGACGTCCATTAGCTATTTGTCATGTGTCTTAACGAAATATGTGGTTGACTTGGTCTATACGTCGACGGTTACAAAGGCTCACTTCCAGCATCGCTGTAGGCTTTGGACTATTCAGAGCATAAAGACGGAGCTTAAATGACATAAATGGAAGTAGCCTATCAAATGAGCCAAACGGATCAACCAGGGCCTGCATTACTGATGAGCCATAACTAGAATGTTCTATAGATAGTCATGATTCCACCTGATGAGCATTGGAATCCACATCTAGAAACATTGCACGCTTAGAGTACCAAACTGGTTAGTGTACGAAGGCATTTTATTGGGGTTCTGGCCTGTACATCGATGGTCCGCAGTAAGTCTGAGTACTGTTGCAGGTTCAGTTATCTGATATATTCGAAGTTAAGACGGATCTGGTAAATCTACTCTATTCAACGACGCCAACCAAAACCATGTATCAACAGGTTCGCCACGAGGAGACTAGAGGTTACCGTGGTGTGGCGGTTTGTGGGACCCATGACCCATTGAGCGATACTGGGTAGTGTCCGGGCAACACTCAGAGTCTCTCATACCAGGTCGCTCAATGGTTATAAATCTGACCAAGTCTACTGGTCCTCCAGGTTGGGGGTTGAGCATGTGTGGCGACTTGTTCTATAAACATTGTAACGCATTTGCATTTCCTGTCAAACAGCTGCCTTGCGGTTAGGCTTTTTAGCCAAAGGCTTCGGTTGATGACCCTAGTTGTCCCCCTGTCTAAGTTTGGGCGCCCTGACAGTATCCCAGCCCACGTACAACCATGACACTTACAGCTAACAACACTCTTATGCCACATCGGCCGTAGCGTGGTGTCATCAGCCGGGTCGCCTTAGTTGCTGCATACAGCAGGGCGCGTAAGTAAAAACATGCTACTGCTGACGTCTCCCTTTTTATACTATCATGTTTTCCCTACCCTATCCCACCCAAAGTTGAATACTCTATCCACAGATCCCAGCAACAGGACTCACCGTTTCGCTCGCAGTGCATCACGTTCAGCTGCAACTTCTGCACGTCCGAGTTCAGTGACCATTCTAAACACTTCGAATTCTGTTTTCCACCGCCGAAAGCCTGTCTACTTAACCGCCTTTAATGTTTGCACACTGAAGCAAGCAGGACAATAAGTGGCCCTTGCTCGTCCGCCGGATTCCCTCTGTATTGCTATATGTTGTCCGTCAGAAAGAAGGATGTAGGACGCACGTGTCGTCGTCGAACTCACTGCCCCGTCGCTCTCATCCAGGGTCCGGCTGCGCATCTTTAGTGATGCAGAGGCCACTGCAGCCGGATATACTGGGGTGGGTATTGTATTGAGCGACTGGGCGGAAGCGTCTCTACTTGTCTGGATACCCGTTGATAGGCACCTCTACGCGTTCCGTTTGGCAAAGTCTGTGAGAAAATCTTGAGGAGGTGAGGCAATTGTTTTGTTGTGTCTGTTTACCACCCGACTAACTGTAGCTCTGAATCTGCCGATGATATTTTCTATGACGCTCCAGAAATAGAATAAAGGTGGACGAGGAAGAGACTTAGTGTTAGTTTACTACAATCATTCCGAAGCACCTACACCTCCAGACATTCACTCAGGCAATCTGGATAAAAACTGACAACAAGAACGTCACTGACATCGGTTGGCAGGCATATCTTGTAGTGCCTCTAACCAGGCACATTGAGGACCACGCGGTCCCCAACCTGGAAGGTGAGTAGCACCGACAGCACCCAAGCGTTTCGTGATCTCCTTCATACTCCTCTGCCAAGTGAAGGCTTGGTCACCTCTCTGTTTACGCCACTCTGAGTTGGGCATGGAAAATGGCACTCTCTTCGGCAAATGATGGTTCGGGATACGCAACACATATCCCAACCAACGCAGCTTCTGGTGCTGGAAACATTCTTCAATGGAAGTATCCTTTGCACGACCGAAAACTCGCTTTCTAACTGCCTCGTTACGAATACGCCGGCACTAACCCACACGAGCTATGGTCCTGAGACAACGATTGTCGAATACCTGAAGACGTCAGCGAAGTAATCAGGGACCAAGACGGCTTCCTGATATGCAGCAAAGCAGAACGTTTGGACCGCTGGACACAGTACTTCGAGAAGCAATTCAGCTGGCCATCTGCTACCTCCAATCCAGAAACCTGGCCTTCAATAGAAAGGTGGACCGTAAATATGGATTCGCCTTCAGTCTCAGAAGTGTCCGAAGGTATTTCTCTACTCAAGCGTCATCCTGCTGTTGGTCCTGACGACCTTACCACACGCTCTTTTCAAGGATGGTAGTGGATTCCTAATCCAGTGCCTGTCTAGCCCATTTGGGTCCATCTGGAGGGAGACCATCCCAGACAACCGGGGTGAATCGATAGTGGTGCCCACCTTCGAAAAGGGTACTTGCAGTGAATGTAGTAACCACAGGGGTGTTAGTTTGACTCCTGATGTGACGAGGCTTGTGGCGTCACTGATTCTCGCAAAACCTTGACTCGTGAGAATCAAGGGGAATTTCGAACGGGTAGAGGCTGCGTTAACCACATCTTCATACTCCGTCAGGTGTGAGAGCAACGCCACATGTACAAACGACCTACAATCTTCAAGGGTGCGTACAATTCTGTCGGTCGGTGAATACCGTCAACTGCATTTGTTCAACAGGTATTCCCCAGATGTTTATAAACATAATCCGATCCCTATATTCACATACTTCTGGGCGGGTGAGAATGCATGGTGAGCTCTCCAAAAGCCTCCCTACAAAAAGTGGTGTCCGACAAGGATGTCCACCCCCTCCATTCTTGTTTAACTTCGTCAATGAGGCGAACGACGGAAGGTCTTAAAAATCCTGCGTTCAAATCGCTGCCGGCAACAACGTTGTCGATCTAGAGTATGCGGACGACATCGCCCTCACCCTTGAAGACCAAAGCGAAGCACAAACACTGTTGAATAGACTGACCACCGTCATACCATCTTTTGGCATGCAACTCGCACCTTCAAAGTGCAGAGTTATGCTTCAGAAAGTGCACTCTCTGAACATTTCCATCACAATTCAAGAAGGATCACTAGATGTTGTGGAAAACTTTACATACTTCGGCAGTTGCATTACCTCTGACGGAAATCTGTTTGATAAAGTCAGTGCACGAATTCCAAAGGCCAGAATCAAGTTTGCTAAGCTGCGTTACTTGTGGCGTCAAAAAGGCATATCACTGGGCCTTAAGGGTCGCGTGTACCAAGCTATAGTAAGGACTGTAGTTGTATGAGTGCGAGACGTGGCCTATACGGACAAATGATGTGAGGCATTTCCGGGTTTTTGACCACCGAGGTCTCAGAAACGTTGCGGGTTTTGGATGGCGTCAGAGGAGAAGTAGCAAGGTAGTTAGAAAACGGGTGCTTGGTTGTACAGCAGGTACCTCAATCGCGGAGAACATCCAGAAACATCAAGGGTGGTGGTGGCTCAATCATATGCTATGCATATCGAAACACCGTCTGCATATAGATCACATAAATATGAGAGTTCCTTTGAATCCCGTTCCCGTCCATTCGGCAGACATGTCCATTTTGACACGTTCCGAAAATTATACTCACGCTGTGTGCTTCAGAGCTACAAGCCAGAGAACGGGCAGGATATTGATCAGCTCCTAAGGCAACTAAAATCATTAGCCAAAGACTGTGGAGACGAAATCAGTAGCTACAACTGAATATCAAGATGAATGCGTACGGGATGCTATAGTTAATGACCTGGTGCCATCGTCCATCCACGAAAAACTTTCAGCACAGAGTTAAGCCACCCTGAAAAAGAGTACTAACTTGCTAAATCTCACGAGCTCGCTCACAAACAGCCGGAATCACATGTTAGTAGCGATTCCACTCGTTTCACAGAATCCTGAACTAATTTTCGATCCGACCAGTTCCTGTAACGTACGTCCAAACGTTATCTCTGTGGTTATGATAGACATTCTCGTTCGAATCGCCCCCCTCGAGAAGCCGCTTGTAACTTTGCGGTAACCTCGGTCACCGCCGCGTGTGCCGTTCAAAAGGTGCCACCAAGTTCCACACAAATTGTGCAATTAAGCCAACTTTGTCGTCGTTATTCGACGAAGCAGCGCCTACCTGCCTGATAACTGCAACCACAACTGTCGAACTCAACGGCACCGCTCTCCGTGCTCTGATCGATATAGAAAGCTCCTGTAGTTTCATTAACTCCTACCACTACACCCGTCACAACAGCCAATAAATCACTACCCTACCGGAAGACCGATCACCTCTGTGTTTCTGTCAGATACAGAGGTACATCATTCATTCAAGGATCCTGAAGAAAAATTAGCCCACATTGGCAGAGAATTTCTACTTGATGTTTCGCCGGCCACTTGACGAAGGCAATGTTCCATCTGTTTAGTAGTGATTGTCACACCAACAAGCAAAACTAATGGCCGAATGTTTATCGGGAGCTACAGGCATATTAGCCTCACTAGCGTACCGTGCAAAGTGATGGAACGCATTCTGAAGCGGGCTATCATAGATCACCTTCCTACCAACAATTTGATATCCCGATTTCAGCACTGATTTTCGCCCAACCGTTCCTGCGTGGCGAACAGGATCAAATTTATGCACAGGTTAACTCAAACTAAATGGGAAGGACTCAGGTCGGATGCAATATTCCTCGACTTTTAAAAACCATTCGATCTAGTCCCACATGCTACACTGCCCCGCAAACTTAAGTCTTACAGAATTCATGGGTAAATTCTATGCTAGATTAGGTCGTTCTTATCAGACAGAACATTCCGAGTGAAAGCAGACTAGACCTACTCTTCTACGGCGCGGGTCTCCACTGGAATTTCTCAAGGCTGTATTAGGTTCACTTCCATTTCCAATCTATGTCATCGACCTTCCATATCTCCTTCTTCCAGACTACTTGAAACTCTGGAGTTCTAATGCCAGTGCCAGTCGTTGGACTGACATCTTCCTCTGAATAACGAAAAGTGCGTCCATATGCCATTCGGAGGGGAGCCGGCGAACGCCTTTGTCATAAGTGGTGAGAATGGACCAGAAGACATTACAAGGATGGATGACAAAAAGGATTTGGGAATCTGGCTCTCTGGCATCATGAGAAATCGGCTCAAAAGGCATTTTCCATTCGACGGATGATTCGGCGCACATTTTCCATATTACTTTCATAGACTTTCAAACGCTCTATGGGGTCTACATCAGACCGCTTCTTGAACATGCCAAACAAGTTGTCTACTCAGGACTCAAGAAGGACATAACCTTCACCGAGCGTGTCCAACGAGCTAATACCAAAATGGTTGCCAGCCTTGAATCTGTGGACTACGAAACGCGTCTCCGGTGCTTGATCTCTTTCCTCTGGAGTGTAACACTTGCGAACTGCTATTTTTCATGCTCATTATCATCTTCCTTTTCCCTATCTATATCAGTCATATCACTGTGCAAAATTTTGCTTCACTGAAATACAATCGCTTCTTGGGTCCAACGTGACTTTGAGACTTTTGCTGAGTGACTGTTGTTGTGACTGCTGGTTGGCTGGAATTGGCTGCTACTAGCTCTAAACATGAACAAAAATTTTAGCTAGAAACACGACTAATCTATTCACACCTGTGGATTAATATTGCGATCACCGGAGATTTGGAATACCAGGAAGGTAGAAATTTTCTTCTTGGTGTGGTGGTTCAACGGAATGCGGAACTACGGAATCTCCTATTGTGAACTCTGAGTCAAGATTTGTTTGGATTTTTCTCCCTGTGACTTTGTATCTGACTTATTTGTAATTTGTTCTGTTCACTAGAGACCCCATAGGGCCGACTATGGGGAGGCCTAGTACTTACTTATGTCCTGTTTTGCACCATTGACCCAACCGACACGCGACGGGGATGTTAGGGAGCTTTTTATGCCCAGAGAGCGGGATCTTTGTTAGGCGACAATGTTTCCCATTTCGGGTAGTTGGTGCGTGCAATAACCTTCCCCCAACGGTTGTACAAACTGTTCTACTGCGGAGTCCGAAGCACTGTTAGACACTTATTTGTGCGAGTCCTCACGCTTTTAAGCATACTGGTAGCGCTGAGAGCAGCACTTCGCCCTTTTTACGTAATTGCCTTTGAAGTGAACGGAAGCGGTTGAAGGAGAGGAACAAAACCGACCCGGGTGAATTGGGTGAAAGCCTCGATCTTGTGTATGAATCAGTGATGAACTCAAGATCATTGTAATGCCGTTGGCCACCGGTGACCATGTGTTTACTGGGTCTGCACTGACGTTCTATTCGGGCATTATATCCTAGGTGTACACGGAAAGAAAATTTCATTCGGCTTACGCTTATGCCTACCGGCAGTAAGCGTTGAATCATCATCTCTTCTCGCCAGTTGCTTGGCGGAATTCCACACCGACGACAACTTACCGCCCGCAGTAAGGCGTTGATACGGCCGAGAAGCTTATCGCACGAAAGTCTAACTAGGCATCGGGTCACTTGCCGCTCCGGCATCATACTGAGCTCTGATTGGTCGAAAGTCTAGATTGAAAAGCTAATCGTGACCCGGTATTGGACGAATGCCAAAGCTGCATTCAGAAGGTCTCAGAACTTCCAGGTTAGCACCGCCTATGTAGTGTGTCAAAATCGCACAGTCGACGAGAAACCGCGTGGAGCTGAAACGGGACGTAAATGGGCGGATGATAGCGAACACAAACGACGAGGGGTGCACGGAAACGGGAGAAGTTCTGTCAACCAGCACGTGATCCAACACACAACTAAGAACAGCACTGACGGAACACAAACATATATTCCAAAACAACAGAAGGGGCGGCGTCCCCACGAACGAGCGACAAGCGAAACGGAATTGTGTACAAGTCCGAACCGACAAGTGTCAGCCTGACCAAACAAGTCAACAGAAGAAGAGTTGTCATTGATGGAGGCCACGCGTTCCTTTTTCATATCGAGGTCCAGGGAATGGGAATCTACCTGGGAAAGAAAGAAATAGATAGAAATATCTTAGGCGCGCATTTAAAATCATCAGGAGAGTTTCGGTTCTGTTACANTTTGTTCTGTTCACTAGAGACCCCATAGGGCCGACTATGGGGAGGCCTAGTACTTACTTATGTCCTGTTTTGCACCATTGACCCAACCGACACGCGACGGGGATGTTAGGGAGCTTTTTATGCCCAGAGAGCGGGATCTTTGTTAGGCGACAATGTTTCCCATTTCGGGTAGTTGGTGCGTGCAATAACCTTCCCCCAACGGTTGTACAAACTGTTCTACTGCGGAGTCCGAAGCACTGTTAGACACTTATTTGTGCGAGTCCTCACGCTTTTAAGCATACTGGTAGCGCTGAGAGCAGCACTTCGCCCTTTTTACGTAATTGCCTTTGAAGTGAACGGAAGCGGTTGAAGGAGAGGAACAAAACCGACCCGGGTGAATTGGGTGAAAGCCTCGATCTTGTGTATGAATCAGTGATGAACTCAAGATCATTGTAATGCCGTTGGCCACCGGTGACCATGTGTTTACTGGGTCTGCACTGACGTTCTATTCGGGCATTATATCCTAGGTGTACACGGAAAGAAAATTTCATTCGGCTTACGCTTATGCCTACCGGCAGTAAGCGTTGAATCATCATCTCTTCTCGCCAGTTGCTTGGCGGAATTCCACACCGACGACAACTTACCGCCCGCAGTAAGGCGTTGATACGGCCGAGAAGCTTATCGCACGAAAGACTAACTAGGCATCGGGTCACTTGCCGCTCCGGCATCATACTGAGCTCTGATTGGTCGAAAGTCTAGATTGAAAAGCTAATCGTGACCCGGTATTGGACGAATGCCAAAGCTGCATTCAGAAGGTCTCAGAACTTCCAGGTTAGCACCGCCTATGTAGTGTGTCAAAATCGCACAGTCGACGAAATAGATAAAATATCTTAGGCGCGCATTTAAAATCATCAGGAGAGTTTCGGTTCTGTTACATGGCTCCCCGTCGACAAAGGCACTGTCCTTAGTGCCTCATTGTGGTATAGAAACTGCTGCACCTCCTGGTGCCGGGACCTCAACGGTGTTTTCGGCTATCGGGAGTGTACCCGGGGGGGGCTGAAATCAGATCGGTGTTTAAGGGATCA
>NW_008751874.1:19221-22106 GCF_000715545.1 Opisthorchis viverrini | reverse complement strand
TCAATCATAAACCGCAAATCCGCCATGTTGCCACTTTTGAATGTTCCCGCCATCTAGGTATCAACCAATCAGAATGGGGATGACGCCGCAAGTCGCGTGATCGCTCCAGGTTAGCACCACCTACACCATATACACGAAGCGCCCTACAAGTGTCCTTGACTCGGCCTTGGGCATTTCTATATATTATACACCTTTGGTTGTTGTGTTGACAGGGATGCTAGTCTTGATGGTTCGGACCGAGGGCTGAATTGAAACCATACTATTATTGCATCAGATTAACTCCACAGTGAATACCCTTTACCACCAAATCAAGCCGAATTCATCCCTATTGTGACAGATTTGTTTGCGTAGAAGTTGATCGCCCATTGCGGGAAGGCATCTTCAATCCGCCGGAATCTCTTAGCAGATTGCGCGTTTTGGTTACCACGACTGTCAGTTGTTTGCTGACCGGAATGTCCATTGTTCCAAACCCATCCCTGTTTCTCGATCTTTCTTAACATAATCCAAGCCCTCATCCCTTCTCTGGATGGCATGACTGCTAGGCGCCAAAAGGGTTTTACAGCTGAACGACTAGTTTTTCAGTCAAGAGCGCCCAGTTGATGTTGGCGGCGACCAAACCGTCAGATGGTTCACATATCTGGTGGTAAAGTGCCCAATAATTTCATCCGACATCATGGGTCCGGGGGATAATAGCCGATATAACTTTAGAAAGAAGCGCAGTGCCTAAATGCCTCAGCTGTTACATCCACTCGCCACCTAGCTGTCATGTCAACGGAATGAATTATGAGTGCTTATATACATGCCAGGCCGCCATATACTGCAGGGTCATTTAATGGTGTTCCAATTGAAGCTGGAAATGACAATAATTGGCTTTTTCTTTCAGCTCGTTATTCAGGTCAAACCCAAAGAATCAAGTTCTGGGCGTGACCCAGGAATCATTGAAGCCTGAGGCACGGTCAGCCACGCAAGTTTACTTCTAATTATCCCCAAAATGGTTGTGAGTTTGATGTAACTTTGGCTTAACATCACCCTCCCTAATTAGCTTACACGAAACTTCGCCGAGGATCGTGATCCATATCGAGCTGCAAACGGGCTGGGACATTTCCTATGCGCACCGTTAAACTCAATGTATCATCCATTACGTTTACATTTGAAATTCCCCACCTTTGTTCTTTACCTATTTGTAACCCTCGTTTTACTTTTGACTGTCAGTTGTTTGCTGACCGGAATGTCCATTGTTCCAAACCCATACCTGTTTCTCGATCATTCTTAACAGAATCCAAGCCCTCATCCCTTCTCTGGATGGCATGACTGCTAGGCGCCAAAAGGGTTTTACAGCTGAACGACTAGTTTTTCAGTCAAGAGCGCCCAGTTGATGTTGGCGGCGACCAAACCGTCAGATGGTTCACATATCTGGTGGTAAAGTGCCCAATAATTTCATTTCATCCGATGCGTCCGGATATAACTTTAGAAAGAAGCGCAGTGCCTAAATGCCTCAGCTGTTACATCCACTCGCCACCTAGCTGTCATGTCAACGGAATGAATTATGAGTGCTTATATACATGCCAGGCCGCCATATACTGCAGGGTCATTTAATGGTGTTCCAATTGAAGCTGGAAATGACAATAATTGGCTTTTTCTTTCAGCTCGTTATTCAGGTCAAACCCAAAGAATCAAGTTCTGGGCGTGACCCAGGAATCATTGAAGCCTGAGGCACGGTCAGCCACGCAAGTTTACTTCTAATTATCCCCAAAATGGTTGTGAGTTTGATGTAACTTTGGCTTAACATCACCCTCCCTAATTAGCTTACACGAAACTTCGCCGAGGATCGTGATCCATATCGAGCTGCAAACGGGCTGGGACATTTCCTATGCGCACCGTTAAACTCAATGTATCATCCATTACGTTTACATTTGAAATTCCCCACCTTTGTTCTTTACCTATTTGTAACCCTCGTTTTACTTTTGTTTAGAGCGTGTATACGAACTGGCGCTTGGTTGTATCAATCACTTCATTCATTTGACCTAAAGGTCATCCACTCATTTGTGGTCTACGGTGTGCACGTGTTACTATCGCCGCTGGCTATTCGCACAATGAGATTGATTTCTCGAGATCTATGGCACTTTAAGACTTGCAATTTCATAGTGCAGAATGTCTATGCATAATGTATATGCTCCTGTATTATTGAAAATCATTTACTATAGCAATTTGTTTAGGTGAGCGAATTTTGAAGGTCAATAAACACCACCGACTCTGGATACGTTACCTGATGATAAAAAATTGCGAATTGTGGAAAACGTTGATTCACATACAATGAACGTAACTTTCAGGCATTTTTGCACCGGAACAAATTTCTTCAACATTCTATAATCTAAATGGCCTTTAGAGATGCAACATATGCGTAGGCGCATTCGTGCAAACACATTTTGGTCGACGATTCTTTGTCGCCTGTAAAAATTCCGTAGTGCACGCTAGTTATTTGCTAAACGTCGTGCAGGTTTGTTGTCAAAAACCAGAGTTTTCCACTATAGGTTGCGAATCATGCTAGAAAGACCTCGAGGTTTGTCTATTAGGAACATGGAACATACGTCAATCATAGCGGACAGCTGAACGATCTTAACCGACGCACACGACTGACATGCGTCCAGGGGTACACAGTGCCCAACTAACTAGCCACATAGAGCCTGAGTCAATAATACCAGACAGCTGAACGATCTTGACCGACGCACACGATGCCTAACTAACTAGCGCACTCATCCATCTGTAACTGAGAAAAGGCTCAAAATAGACGTCATTGAAGTTTGAGATATACTGGTCTTTTTGAAGCTTGCATATGTCCTCCTGGGAGGCGCATTTTCTTCTTTGTGAGGAGCGTTCATTTGGCC
>NW_008751874.1:14879-19041 GCF_000715545.1 Opisthorchis viverrini | reverse complement strand
GCCCTCTTTGCGGACCGGGTAGCAGGCACACCTCTGCGTTTTCTGGATGGGCCTGGAGCTAACAACCAAAAGTGCTTTATTTTCATGTGGACCCAACTTTAGGACAAGCCTGAAGAGCACCACCACACAGTGGACAAGGTTCACCTTCGAAAAAGTCGGCGTGACATGACACGCGATCTGGAGAAACATATGCGGTATATTGACATTCCTCTCGCTGACGCACAAGGATGCGCCCGGTCTCCCGAAGGTTTGCCAGGACCGAAGGCATATCATCTGTCACATTAAAACCCAACTATGCGGCACCTACTCAACATAGCCGGTTGACACTTCCGGCGGTAGTTGTGTATATCCTTGGTTGTAAGAATCTTTCCAAATTCATCCGCCATAAACTGCCGCACCTCAGATGACGGCGTTCCGTATCTCAGCAGGGCCTTGCATGTGCCCAACTCGTCTTAGGTTAGGCGTCGATTGACCGGATGCCGATCGTGCAGAAACTTTGACAGTTTGTGGTTGTGTTCCAGAAAATAAGAGGTCACTGCCAGTTGGGTACTTTGCCTCCGTAGACAAAACCGCACTGGACAGCTGATGCTTCGCGTACTTTTTTATTAGAAAATACGCTCGGCTTACAAGCTTCTTCGGATTCCACGGCTTGGATAGCGCCTGCTGCATTTGTAGTACACCCATTCGTAACGCAAAATAACGTTGGTGCTCCGATTACTGGATGAACGCACAAATATTACAAAGTTATCCTTCATGTATTCATTTAAGGTCTTTTCAAATGCCGTGAAGGATGAAAACGACACACCCACAAATTTCTCAACGAAAGCCACTTCCAAAGCCATAGCAGACGAAGTTCAAAGCTGAATGTGCGCCAATAAAACAAATCGCAATTAGTGATGGCAGACGAGTGGATTTTCAGACTGGGCATATATGCAAAGAAGTGCAACATTTTGACGCTAAAGCTTCCATTCAACCCGCAGGTGTTTCGCAGAAAAATGCATTGTGCTTCGAGCCGCTGGCGTTACTGTCTCACGTGGGGGCCTGCTTGATCATTTGGTTCGTACTTTTGTAGCCCAGGCGGGCCATTGGTTTTGGACCAGTATCTAATGTCGATGATTGTATGATTTGAGTTTGAATGATAACAGTACCGTATAGAACCCAGCTCTGACTGTGTTTTGCCTTCCCGAAGGTTCTGGTATCACGCGTCACACAAGGATACCGTTTACACGTTACACACAATTTGATGGATGCAAGCGAATTCGAATATCGCCATCACCGACCTTAACAGTGACCAACAGGTTGATCGGTAGTGCAATGGCGGCTCCAAATTTAAGGTCAACCGTGGACGGTTCTAACTGAGATCGCACCTAGCACATTTGTGATGACGAAATGCGATGCAGCACACTCCCAATAATTTGTAGGACACTTACTTGATGTTCCGGAGCCATTGGGCTCGGACGTTAATGAAGCGGTGCGATTGATCCCATGCACTCAGCTGCTAGACACGGAATGAGGGGGAACGATCGTAACTCTCGCAAGTTTCAAGTTGATAAAGCCATGACATATCAGCGCTCAGCATCGGTGCCCGTTTTTCAAGTCTGAATTTGCGGAGCTGTTTCGCTGAACGGTAATTGCCCGACTTTTGAGCTATCAGCCGACAAAAAAGACCAGTTTCGCACCCACTTTTCCTATGTTGAACCCCGAGTTGAAAATGTTGCCAGCAATATTGTCGACTGAAACAGTCATTTAGAAAACCATTCCTCCAGCTGAAGGAACACGAGACGCACTTCCACCTGATGTCTAGTCAATTAGCTTCTGAATCATTCCTCTAATGAGACTCGGTGCTTCGCTAACTTGGCCGATGCTATTACCACAAGATCTCTTTCGAATCGTGCCTGCGCAATACATATCGTGTCCTTTTTCATCCTCTTCCCAGGCTTCTAACGCATTGTGTGGTCGGTATGCATTCCATCATGTCTGCGCTTTGCATCTAAACGGATCTACAAGCAAAACGATGCTGTTTATCATCACGAATTGTCTCAGTTTCAAACCCGTAGACCACCATAGGCAACCAGGCCCCGCTGTCAACAGAATCGCACTTCCCGTTGCCGATTATCTCATAAATGTCGTCCGACACGAGGACGTCCGGAAACCGAAGTAGGTTAGTGCAATGATGGCACTGCATGGCGCCGCCACACCCAGTCCAAACGGGCACTGGCAACTATTCCCTTCATACTCTTGACTGTGCCCCCTCAATCGTTCGTTGCTTTTCCGCCTCTGGGATGAGATTGATCTGACCCGTTGAACCACCTGTTCGGAGTGACCAATCCCTATTTTTCGAATCCATTGTGCCCCTTCCACACGTGTAACAGCTCCACTTGGCTTTGCTTGCTTGGATTTGCGCATTAGCACTACCACTGTTATCTACCTTCTGCACCCTAATTCTTCCTCACAGTTACACTCGCTAGTCTACCCAGTTTCACTGCACACCATATTTTTAGACGAATGTTGCCGTTTGCCCCTGGTAATCAGGTTTCTCCTAGCTACGAACGTCATAGATGACCGGCAGTACGGATACCCATCTCAGAGGTCCCTTATGGCTGCCAACTTCACTTCTTCAAAACTGATGCAGTGGCACACGCCGCTGGATAATTCATTGCAACAGTCTACCTGGACATCCAGCTAGGTCCCCCATACCTCCCTGCTACACAAACTTAGTACCGTTGGCATCCAAATACTTATCGAACGTGCGTCAGACCGCTTCTTGAGTATGCCGGCCAAGTTGTCTACTCAGGATGCACGAAAGACGTCACTAACGTTGAGCGTGCCCAGCGAGCCGCTATGAAAATGGTTGCCGGCCCAAAAACCGTGGACTACAAAACGTGTCTCGTTGTGCTTGACCCCATATTAAAAATGTGTTCTGACCTATCCGTCAAAGGAGGTGAGAGTAATTTAGGTAGTAGCTGAATCTGATGCATCCAGCTGCAGTCTAATTAGATTATCGCCACTTTATCTATAGTGTGATCATTTTTACCTATAGGATTTATAAAACTTGGCCGATTGTCAACCATAAGTGGTTGGCGGATATTCTAAAGGGGCACTCCTTTCCGATGACCGTTCAGTTTGTCACTAATCAAGTGTGCGCCAAATTATGCTCGAAACACGATATATTTTCCACAGCAAACTGAAAGCGACTACTCAAAATGTAGTCGCCTCACCTCCGGAGATTGATTATTAGCGAAAACCGAGGGCGAGCCTCACACAGCAAAAGTCTAAACCAACCACTTAACTTCGATTTTTCTGCTTAACGTGCTGTGTATTGCGAAGCACTAATCAGAGATAGTCGTCAACTAATGAAATTGAAGAAGAAGAGTGGCTCGATGTCACATATGTATTTGCGTATCGGAAAGAAAAAGGACGCGCAACAAGGAGCTCTTTAGGAATATGACAAGGATTACAACTGCCGTAGTGGACAGGCACAAATCCGCAGTATTTGAGTAGCGTCGGTTTTACATTTCCTCAATATCCACACAAGTAATCAAAATACGTTCGGACGATGACGTGTTTCCCTCGAGTTAGGTATCGGAGGCAAACCGGCAAACGCTCATCTGAACAGGATACACTGTTGAGTTTTTCAGCAGCGTTCTTGAATGAAGTTTCTAATAATTTTTCAAATGCTTGCTCGCAAATAAGACCTCAATTGCACAGTCTATCAGCCAGATCATAGTGTGACTCCTTAGATTGTCTTCTGAAAACCTCTGCTTATTTTTTGCGAGTCGCGACGAAAAAATGTCAAAAATTTTCTTGAAAGCATTGGTGTGTAACGAGCCAAGCTGTTATGTGATATATGTTTCACATACGCAGGTTCTTATACAGA
The DNA here is from genome assembly GCF_000715545.1 of Opisthorchis viverrini. Classification (NCBI taxonomy): domain Eukaryota; kingdom Metazoa; phylum Platyhelminthes; class Trematoda; order Opisthorchiida; family Opisthorchiidae; genus Opisthorchis; species Opisthorchis viverrini. The sequence continues at coordinate 15,164 of NW_008751874.1, read as the reverse complement.
TTCAGAATGTTCTTGTGTTTCATGATAAGAATAATTTTTATTTCCCAACTTGTGGGTGACATACCATCGGGCATGATCATACGTTTACAGTCATAATGGGGATGTGAGTGGAGGATTTGCGGCCAGTGAGGATTCCGCGAAATGGGGACAACGTTATGAACAGTGAGTAGTATTCGATGAAATGATGATAACAGGTTTCTTTGGCAACTTGCAGGGAACAATGGGCATGAGATCCGACAAACTCAAAGACTCAGTCGGTTTACATGAACTAAAACTGGAAAACCA
>NW_008751874.1:5853-7268 GCF_000715545.1 Opisthorchis viverrini | reverse complement strand
AGGTAAACAGCTGTGGGTATGGGTTTGGTATTAGGAGTAAAGGGTGAGTAGCTGCTGGCGAAGTAAACGTTTAAATGGTCTGCTATGTTGACAGGATCAGTGATGGGGCCACTGTCTGTGGAACGCAGACAAGTAATTGAATGTCTTTTTAGGGTGCAACGCCTACGGAACAGTCGACTGAGTAATTTGGATTGGAAGGGAGATCTGCAGACGGCGTTCGAGAAATACCCGCAAGGATTCTCGATCAGCAGAGAGTTTGTTGATGAGAATAAGCATTGAGAAATCCTGAGACTTCCGATGTTTTCTACTAGCCCGGGGTATTTTGGCATCCAAGGTTTTTAATAACCTATCGTGGCCGGGTTTATTAGCGTAAAAACGCCTTACAGGAGAAACATGGTGAAAAGCAGTCAGTAGGTTTTGGCAAAAGATATGGCTGGCGCGGTGTGTATTTCTCGAAAGGAGGAAGTCATCCCGAAAAAGCTTGTAAAATATCTGACAAGAGGAGATGAAACATGGATGGACTCAGAGGAGCAGCCTGGCCATTAGTGACTACGTTGCAAGAGACAAGACAGTGGTCACTTCCTGGGAAGCGTGGGCCAACTGCAGCTGTAGCCAAATGGCCATCGTTGGAGAATATTTGGCCCAGAGTATGTAGGCCGCGAGTGGGACTACGTAAAATTTGGGACCAGCCCTCCACACCAAGTTGCGCAAGCAGCGCGGCGTAACGGGCGGGGCCAATGGCAGAGGACCAGGAGATTTCCGGCAGGATGAAGTCACCCAACAGAAGTTTAGATGGATGAGGAAGGGCATGCGCAGTGGAGAAAGATCAGCAATAGAGGCGGGGGAGGTGGCGGGTGGTAAATAGATACAACCTACTAGTACAGGTCGTTTGGTCTGTTCTATGGATACCCAAATGGTCTCTGGAACCCCTTCCAAAGAAGATTCGTTAAATGGGGTTGCACGAAGTTCTGACTTGGAATAGATGGCACAGCCACCGCCCCTTGAGTTCTTTCTATCGGAGCGGTAAGTGTCATAGCCAGGAATTAAGATGGCCGAGTCAGGAGTTTCTTCTGTGGGCCATGTTTCAGTCACACAGATAATACTCGGTCGTGCAATGGCTCCAATCGCTCGGAGATTTTGCGCAGTAATGAGCGGGCATTGAATAACATTATTGACAAGCTCATTGGCGAGCAGACGGTACTAAGTAGGAACTCTGTAACCTCAATCACGGTGGGGTTCTGCATTGGGGGGACTAGGTACCTGGTGGTTAGGTTATACGAAACAGGGTCCGGAGTCTGGGAGGGTGTATCGAATACTGTTTTTAGATGGGTAAATCGTCGTTGAAGTAGGTTTGAACCCACGGCAGGAGGTACTGGGTCAGATTCAGTATAGGGTGTTACGGCTATCTGCTTTCT
>NW_008751874.1:0-3826 GCF_000715545.1 Opisthorchis viverrini | reverse complement strand
AAATCCCTCAGTCATGCTCCATTCTGACTGTAAAACTATGATCATGCCAGACGGTATGCCACCCACAAGTTGGGAATAAACATTATTATTATGATTATCATAAACCCTCTAGGAGGGGTGAGCTCCGCTGGGGTGAGCAGGAATCCTCTGCGCTTGCTGTAGTTGAAGGGAGATTATTATAAACCCTCCAGAAGGGGTGAGCTCCGTTGGGGTGAGCAGGAATCCTTTACCCTGGCTCTAGTTGAAGGGAGGTTGGGGTTTTAAGTCGTGATACAGCTAAATGTCGTAGAGGTGGGGCTGCACGTGGCTTCGGAGGGGGCGGAGGCTGTGGTGGAGTAGGTAGTTGCTAAAAACGGATCTCAGGCAGGTGGTTGGTACGACAAGCAGTAAAGAAAAGCGTTCAGAAAACGTAAATAAATACGACAATTTACTCTGTCGGTAGATGTAACAGGCTTGTTCTTATCTGAATAGAGCAAATGTGAGCAGATTGTACGTATTTTACCAGAGTTGCAAAATAAAAAAGTAAACACTGCTGCACAAGGTAAATCAGATGCTTTCGTGATGTGGATGATTATACGAGAACTCGGGATTGTGCACGGTTTACGGTACATTCAGGGCCCTGAAATACTCTGATCTTGAGCATGGCTTGGTATTTAAACGGATTTTGAAATGCAGCGACTCCCCCAGTTTCATTTCAAGGGCCGACATTGTTCTGTCCAGGGCTTTGCCGGTTAAACCAAAATTTAATAATATACAATTTGTCTGGCATGATATACCCAGGAGAGTGTTTAGTGGTTTTGTGTAACGAGTAAATCAACAATAACGGACAAATATATCATTTCCAGCTTGTCACAGCTTTACCAAACGTGGAGACCGATGGACAGACTAGCATTTAATGATAGGATGTTTGGAATTGACAGGTTCTGAGACATTTTAAATGCGCTGAAAATCAAGGGTGCGAAAAATACAATGTTCGACAAAATCTTGATCATCCCCTCAGCCTAAGGATTTTCAACGATGCTTCATTCCGCCGAATAGTTGTGATGAAAAAATGTCAGCGCCTTACCTTGCAGCGGGACACCGGGGGGTTCTACCCATTCTGCACCAGATCAGCATATATCCAAGTGGGACGTCACGCCCTTCGTCACTTTATGCATAATCAGTATGTAAACCACCTTGGCGCATTTCAGCCGGGGGTCAAAATAGTAAGTATCACTAGAGCCATCAGGAAACAGTAACGATGCCTGTGCAAACCCATGAAGATTGGAAGCATTGGAGAGCACTTTATATGAATAGTTTGGTTTCAAGGCCTACAATGCCAAGGGATGCTCCATATTATTATGCGCGTCGAAAACTTGGCCGCCACGAGCGCAGGAACTCCGAACAGCTTCTGTGGTTGACCAGCAGTGACTTTAAAGCACCGTTCGACAAAATCTTGATCATCCCCTCAGCCTAAGGATTTTCAACGATGCTTCATTCCGCCGAATAGTTGTGATGAAAAAATGTCAGCGCCTTACCTTGCAGCGGGACACCGGGGGGTTCTACCCATTCTGCACCAGATCAGCATATATCCAAGTGGGGCATCACACCCTTTGTCACTTTATGCATAATCAGCATGCAAACTACCTTGGCGCATTCCAGCCGGGGGTCAAAATAGTAAGTATCACTAGAGCCATCAGGAAACAGTAACGATGCCTGTGCAAACCCATGAAGATTGGAAGCATTGGAGAGCACTTTATATGAATAGTTTATTTTCAAGGCCTACAATGCCACGGGATGCTCCATATTATTATGCGCGTCAAAAACTTGGCCGCCACGAGCGCAGGAACTCCGAACAGCTTCTGTGGTTGACCAGTAGTGTCTTTAAAGCACCACAAAGTCAATTGGGAACACTGGATCAGCAATACTAAGGTAATTCGGATGGTTTCCTGAGGAAATAGCTAGCTCACATTACATGAAATGGCCACATCACACAAAGTACGCTGACTCAGCTGCGTGCTCCGTATGCAACTCGACGGACTTTCTCGAAGAGCTATTTTCGAACGACCACGCGAAGGGTGGAAACAAACCAAGCAACGTTAAACACTAACAACTGACAAACGCAGCTGCGCCTATCGTTCTCACATCCCATTGTTGAGTTCTGGGACCGGACAAACAAAGTGTGAGAGGCATCGTCGGACGGCCAAATCGTGCCCTCAGTTGCTCTCGTGTATCCAATTTATTACCATCGACAGATAGCTGCCCTCCGGATTTCCTCATCAAAACATTCAATAGCACTTAGGCATTTGGACATCAATTATCTCAGCTACAGCCTCCAAGGCACAGTTTCTCCTTCACTTGTCCACAAAATCCGAAGGAGTTTTCCGTTACTTGTTTTTTTGGATGAACACCAGGTGTCGCAAGAGTCTGAGGAGAGTAGAAATTGGTTCACCGTAAGTATCAAAATATCTCAGATTTCTTCAAGCCAAGATAAGGTAAGATGAGGCCGGTATATTTCAGATTCAGGGTGCTACAAGGTAAAGGCCACATTAGCAGCATTTGCTTCTGCCATTCGGTGGCCTTGGTTCTGTAGAAAAGCACGGAAACTAAAACGACGTGCACTCGCTTTCTTCAGTTCCAGTGTTAGACCGTAAGAATAGAAAAGCAAAAACAGTGAAAGATATAAAAACCTCTTAAACTGGGCCATAAATGCAGTGTATAACCTTAAGTGGACAGTTGTTACGCGGAGGAAATGATGTCAAATCTGAAGAATCTTTGCATCGCTTTTCCGCCTAATACGCGTTCGGTCAACATCAAAATGTTTGACGTCCATATTATGCACATATATGTTCTAACTTGGCTGCAGGTTCACCCTGACTGCAAGAACAGCTCAAAGCTCAGAGTTAAAGTGTCCGTGGACGCGTAGTTGAAACCGGCATACATTCCTGTAGCTGTCCTCTTAACATGCTTTACCGAGCGTAATGGTTTAAATGTGTGATGTGGGTAATTAGCCAAATTTTACTAGTCGTCCGGCGGAATTTCGAAGTCGATTCGCCCGTTTGGTATATGATAATAATAATAATGTTTATTCCCAACTTGTGAGTGGAATACAGTCTGGTATGATCATAATGTTACAGTCTGAAAAAAGCATGACTGGCAGGGATTGTGGACAGAGCTAGTTGGGAGTAGCGACATCATCGTTGGGGGTGGGCACTGTCCGAAGCAGGCGTGATCACCACTAAACCCGCAAGGAATCACAGTTACCATGCGTTTGGTTTGTTTAATGAAATGGGCTTTGGTTCGGTGTGGCCTCTGCTCTGACGAAGGGAGATACAGCTATTGTCGTCGATGTGGGCCTTAGGCATTGCAGCGACTAGGATCCGTTCACCTATTTCCATTTTGAATATGGTTATTATATCAAAAGGCAGGTGTTAGAAGGCCATGAATTTGCACGCCAGGCCTTCTTCGGTTCAGAAAATCGAGTAAATCGGTGCAAGAACACTGACGAAACACTTACCTGTGCTCATTTGGCGAGCTGGAAGGTTGTCCATTCATCACATTAGGTAAGTAGACAACCAAAGGACACAGGAAATAAGTTTGCTGGACTATATTAGAGCGTTTGGAGCTGGTAGCACCTCATAATCATGGCAGGGCAAATTTAACGCTCGGTTAAGGTCTGGTTTAGGAAGTAGCACACAGTTAACCAGGTCAAGGCACAAGTACTAACGGCCTCTAAACAGCTTGATCGTCGCGAAGGACATTTGCCAAATTTCGCACAAGACAAATCCGTTCTGCACATTAGGGATAAACAAGTTTTACCCAAGGAACCCGAAGCAAGTTCGCAGAC
>NW_008751873.1:909554-913056 GCF_000715545.1 Opisthorchis viverrini | reverse complement strand
GTTTCAGTTTATCTGGTCAAGGGGAATAAGTGTGAAGGGTTTGGCTGCCGCATGGGTTTGGATACGGGAGCACATTTTTGGTAAGCTCTTTTCTGCAGGCTATGGAGCAAAGAGGAAAATCTGAGTTACCGGATTCCACGCATTTAGTATTTATTAGCTTGTGGGCATAGATAAATAAGGAAGGTGGTCCCTGCATTGACATCCGCTTCTGAAAACATTGGCTAGAGAACACAAGTAATCAAGAAAAATATTGAAGCAAGCAATATCACGATCGGTGGAAGCGGAAAACTAGACAATGACGCAGTGAATACAAGTCTTATACAGGGATTAATTTACAGAAAAAAGCCGTTGCGCTCAGAGGAATAAGTTTGAGTTATTTAGGGACACTAGGTTATGCACCATACAAGATGTGAACATGGGGTCACGGATTGACAAACAGGATCGGGACTTCGGTCCAGTTTCTCGGGTCGGTTTTGTTCTTGTTGTTCAGTGGCTGCCGTTCACTTGAAAGTAACAAGCGAAAAATGGTGTAGCTCAAGGAGCTGCATTAAACTTCTTAATAGTGCTTTGAACTGGACACTAGACGCAGCGTGGACAGCCGACGGAGCAAGGTTGGTCCGCGCAGCACCTATCCGAAATGAGAAAAAGTCGCCTGGAAGAAGGATGCTCTCCGAGCTGGAAAATGTTTTCATCATGTCCCTGCCGTTGGATGAACTAAATGAAGAATCTGTTGGCCAAACTCTGTTCAAACAGGGCATGAATACGTATTAGGTCTCCTCGAGACGAAGATACTCCAGGAGAAAGAGGTCAGGCAACGCGAAACGTATTTGATGCAAGTCACCATTTTCATAGCAACTAGTTGGACGCGATGAATGAGCGCCACATTCTTCGTGCGTCCTGAGCAGGCGAATTGGTTGGCATGTTCCAGAAGCGGTCTGTCATGAGCCCCGTAGGAGTTCTGGAAGTCCATGTAAGAGATACGGGAGAGGGGGCGCGAAATTATCCGTAGAACGGCGAATGCCTTGTCGGCCGATTTCTCATGGTTTAGTGAAAAGAGCACGTTTGAAGAGAGCCAAATACACAAATCATTCTTGGTACCCATCTTCGTGAGGCCATTTGGTTCATTTTCACCATGCACGACAAAAACGTTCACCGGGTCACCCCTTCTCCAAATGACATATAGACGCACTTTTTGTCACTCCGACGATCACTGCTTTGCAGCGTCCACACCCGTTTATAGGGCACTGGCATCGGAACTACAGCATTTCAGATCAATGAAAAACTAGAGATGGGCTAGCAAGAGCAGCTGGAAGTTCGTTGACGTGTACCAGAAACAGCAGCGGTCCCAAAACGGAGCCTTGAGAAACTTCAGTGGCAACCAAAGCTGGAGAGGAGTAGATCATGCCTACTATCGCTCAAAATATACTGTATGATAAGAGCGCCTCAGTTCAATGTAGAATTTTCCCTCGAATCCTGTAAAAATTGAGTTTTTGGACTCGTTCGAACACTTTCAAGAAGCCGAAGAATATGGCATCCGATGTGAAGCTCTCGTTCTTGGTTTGGGTTCACCCGTCAGCAAATTCGAACAAAAATGTGGTTGCTGGATGAGCGGCACTGGAACTCGTCTGGTATCCGAGATTTTCGGATTTCTCTACCAGGACCACCCGCTTCTCGTCGGAGCAGGCACTGGAAAACTGGTAGACATGAAATCGCAAGCAATTAAAATTGCCGGCAAAATCTCGAAATTTGTGACCATGGCCGAGACAACCATTAGTCAAACTTCTACTCTCTAATCAACAGGTAATCAAATCACTTTCATTATAAACAGGCGCAAACCATGCTACTCACTGGCGATCCAGAAAACGGAGAATGACCACTTACTGACATTGATTTGCAAGTCTACCGAAGTTCTTTTCGGATGAACCTCTTCATGAAGTTCCCTTTAGCTTGAAGTTTCTTCTGATGACCCTGTAAAAGTTGGGCGGTGTGTTTTAGCAACAACTCAATGCACTGTATTCAACTGCTTGATCTCGTACACAACCCCCTATGGGGAATTATTCCCTCCGATTGAGAATACAGCACAACTGAACCTGGTTGCAGAAGCTAGGGTACAAGTGTGTCTGGAAGGTCCAAAAGCCCTTCCGTGCTAAGGAAGCCCAAGGTCCGGAGTGCGAGTGCTGATTCTTCTGACTCTTCAAGTTGAGGATTTATCCAAATTGCTTGCTTCGCAGCTCCATAAGTGACATTGTTGAGCGTGACCATCGACGATGCAAATCGTACGAGAAACTTGAAACAAGACGAATCCCCAAGCTTTCGGCCAGGGGCCTTCAACAACAATTTAACTAACCACCTCTTGTTACTCATCAAGATTCACGATCGGCAGTGAGGGTCTAGGCGATGAACTGGAAACCACCACACTACATTTCACGGCTTCATTGTTGATGCTTCGATTGCCGTCCCGCCCACCACCGTGTGTCGAAATCTTCGTTTAGACAGCTTTAGAGGGAGATGAAACAATATCTCAAGAACCGAATTCCTTACAGTTACCACAGAATTCTTCCCGAAGTCAACCTAGAATTTTCATGATGGGACCGGAAGCATCGAGACTTAAACGTTTGTTAACGATTGGCCCATATTCTGACCAATCAGGCGTGTCCTTCGGGCCATAGGCCGTTCGCGACCTATGTATCCAGTCTACGTGATTTCCGGCAAGTTTTAATCGACTGGCCTCAGGAAACAACCTTATTGGCAATATTGCCGCCCCACCATAGTTAGGATTTGAAATGTTGACTGCAGATCTCTGGAATTTTTATCGTGCCACTGCATAATACTGATTCGCATAACGACGGCAACTGAATCCTTTCTTCACGCATGTGGTGGTCAATAATCGACCCGACGTCTACTGTAGACAACGTCCACGAAATAATCAAACGAGTATATTCTGTCAATCACGTGGTGGCTCTTGAGCTCCTGGATAAGAGCAAAACATTTCCCCACCATTGGACTGTGTCGGGTATGCTCTGACTGTCTCCATGTTTGGCCGACCACAAAATTTTCAGTATATGATGTTTGAGTGGACGTATCCTTCCATTCAGCAGTTGTTTCCTCACTGACTGTGTTGAGTGGTTGCTTAAAAGTGCAAACTCAGCAGTTCCTGTCAGCCCTAGGAGACTGAAACCCGTGTAGTTGGTGAATTAGCCAACATCACTGAATTTATTCCCACCGAACTTTAGTTCAGCTTTCTGGTTGGTCTCATGTTTTCACCACATGCGTCATAAACAGTGGACTTGAGGCGATCAGTCGTGCCACAGTGATTATTAAGGTTCGCTCGGAAGTCGGAGTTAGCTGTGGACCTGGACCTTGCGGCTCATCAGAACCCATAACCAAGCCTTCACTGTCATCATCAGGCTTAAAAACCACGTGCTTGTACAGTGGTTACGCCCGCCTCAGTTCTGTTCATCAATGGTCTGGGGATGTAGGGTGTAGTGGTCTGGCTACCCAA
>NW_008751873.1:897672-898807 GCF_000715545.1 Opisthorchis viverrini | reverse complement strand
ATTCTGATGCTTGATGCTTCCACTCACAGTTGTTTTTCGGGGACCGATCGCACGGATCAACTGAAATAATCTCCGGGCATTACCTGCTTTCTGGGCCTCTTCCATTTCTTTGGCTTTCTAAGTCCACCATACTTCACCGTCGCATCGCAAACTCACTTTCACTTGACGTCTGATTGCTCTTCGCATCGGGTTATGTTCGGGACCGGCTGGGATATTTCTTCGAGATTTAAGTAGTGCCACCGTTCGGTCTGACATCCAGTGCTTGAGTGCGCCTGGATGGGTCGTGCCACAAGGCAAAATTCCCAGCACTATGCAAAGAGGTGGCACTCTCGTCCCACTATGAGTTCGCATCTGATGGTGGAGCACTTGGAAGAGACTCCAAAACCTTGGTATTCAAATAGCCTGTGAAGAAATCCTTGTCGATCTGGAATATGCAGACGACATTGCCCTCATGTTCGAAGAGGAGGAGAAGGCATAAGTATTCTTGGATGAACTGACCAAAGTCATCCCGTCCTTTGGTATGCACTTCGCACCCACAAAGTGTAAGGTCATGCTCGTGGACGTGCAGTCACTGAACACGCCACTTACGATCCAGGGAAAGGCACTGGAAGTTGTGGAGCGTTTTACTATATTGGAAGTTGTATTAGTTCTGACTGTAGTGTGACAGATGAGGTGAATGTACGAATCTGCAAGGCTCGGGCCGCGTTTGCTAACTTGAGACACCTATGGCGTCAGAATGGTTTATCCCTAAGTCTGAAGGGACGTGTGTATCAAGCTACAGTACGGGCTGTTTTGTTGTACGGCTGTGAGACTTGGCCTATTCGAGCAGCGGACCTGAGACGTCTTCAGGTGTTCGACAACCGTTGTCTCAGAACCATTGCTCGTGTGGGTTGGTGTCGGCGAATCCCTAACGAGGCGGTTAGAAAGCGTGTTTTCGGTTGTACAACGGGTACTTCCACTGAAGAATGTGTCCATCACCAGAAGCTGCGTTGGTTGGGACATGTGTTGCGTATGCCGAGGCATCCTTTACCGAAGACAGTGCTCAACTCAGAGTGGCGTAAACAGAGAGGTGGCCAACCCTTGACTTGGCAGAGGAGTATGAAGGAGATCACGAAGCGCTTGGGTGCTGTCGGTG